>NC_056749.1:155161220-155171220 GCF_019279795.1 Protopterus annectens | reverse complement strand
TCTGAAGGAACAGTATGCTGAGAGTGTTTTGGAGGTGAAAAGAGTGTCAGATAGAGTGATGTTTATGAAGCTGGAAATTGATGGTGTAATGATGAATGTTGTTAGTGCATATGCTCCACAAGTTGGGTGTGCAATGGATGAGAAAGAAAAATTTTGGAGTGAATTGGATGAAGTGGTGATGACTTTTCCGAAGGGCGAGAGAGTGGTGATTGGAGCAGATTTTAATGGGCATGTTGGTGAAGGGAACAGAGGGGATGAGGAAGTGATGGGTAGGTATGGTGTTAAACAAAGGATTGCAGAAGGTCAGATGGTAGTGGATTTTGTGAAAAGGATGGACATGGCTGTGGTGAATACGTATTTTAACAAGAGGGAGGAGCATAGGGTAACATACAAGAGTGGAGGAAGATGCACACAGGTGGATTATATCTTATGTAGGAGGGCCAGTTTGAAGGAGATTGGAGACTGTAAAGTGGTGACCGGAGAAAGTGTAGTTAGGCAGAATAGGATAGTGGTTTGTAGGATGACATTGGTTATCAAGAAGAGGAGGAGGAGTGCGAGGGCAGCACCAAGAATCAAGTGGTGGAAACTGAAAAAGGGTAATTGTGAGGTGGAGTTTAGGGATGAGTTAAGGCAGGCAGTGGGTGGCAGTGAAGAGTTACCAAATAGCTGGGTAACTACAGCAGAGCTAGTAAGGGAGATGGCTGGAAAGGTGCTTGGTATCACATCTGGACAGAGGAAGGATGACAAGAGACATGGTGGTGAAATGAGGAAGTGCAGGAGAGTATACAGAGAAAGAGGTTGGCAAAGAAGAAGTGGGATTGTCAGAGAGATGAAGAAAGTAAACAGGAGTATAAGGAGATGAGGTGCATGGCAAAGAGAGAGGTGGCGAAGGCTAAGGATAAGGCATATTTAGAGTTGTATGAAAGGTTGGACACTAAGGAGGGAGAAAAGGACATGTACCGATTGGCTAGACAGAGGGACCGAGCTAGGAAAGATGTGCAGCAGGTAAAGGTGGTAAAGGATAATGTGGGAAACATACTCACAAGCAATGAGAGTGTGTTGAGGAGATGGAAAGAGTACTTTGAGGGGTTGATGAATGAAGAGAATGAGATGGAGAGAAGGCTGGATGATGTAGGGATAGTGAATCATGAAGTACAATGGATTAGCAAGGAGGAAGTAAGGATAGCTATGAAGATAATGAAGAATGGAAAGGTTGTTGGCCCAGATGACATACCTGTTGAAGCATGGAGGTGTTTAGATGAAATGGCAGTGGAGTTTTTAACCAGATTGTTTAATGGAATCTTGGAAAATGAGAGGATGCCTGAGGAATGGAGAAAAAGTGTTTTGGTACCGATTTTTAAGAATAAGGGTGATGTGCAGAGCTGTAGTAACTACAGAGGGATTAAATTGATCAGTCACAGCATGAAGTTATGGCAAAGAGTAGTGGAAGCAAGGTTAAGAAGGGACATGCTGATTAGTGATGAGCAGTATGGTTTCATACCAGGAAAGAGCACTACAGATGCAATCTTTGCACTGAGAGTTTTGATGGAGAAGTACAGAGAATGTCGGAAGGAGTTGCATTGTGTTTTTGTAGACTTAGAGAAATCATATGACAGGGTGCCTGGAGAGGAGTTGTGGTATTGTATGAGGAAGTCAGGTGTGTCAGAAAAGTATGTAAGAGTGGTACAGGATATGTACAAGGGTAGTGTGACAGTGGTGAGATCTGCGGTGGGAGTGACGGATGTGTTTAAGGTGGAGGAGGGGTTACATCAAGGATCAGCTCTGAGCCCTTTCTTATTTGCAATAGTGATGGACTTGTTGACAGACAGGAGTCCCCGTGGACTATGATGTTTGCAGATGACATTGTGATCTGTAGTGAGAGTAGGGAACAGGTGGAGGAGATCCTGGAGAGGTGGAGATGTGCTCTAGAGAGAAGAGGAATGAAGGTCAGCAGGACTAAGACAGAATATATGTATGTGAATGAGAGGGAGGATAGAGGAATGGTGAGGATGCAGGTAGTAGAGGTGGTGAAGGTGGATGAGTTTAAATACTTGGGATCAACAGTTCAGAGTAATGGTGAGTGTAGAAGAGAGATGAGGAAGAGAGTACAGGCAGGGTGGAGTGGGTGGAGAAGAGTGTCAGTAGTGATTTGTGACAGACGAGTACCTGTAAGAGTAAAAGGGAAGGTCTACAAGAGGGTAGTGAGACCAGCTACTCAGTACCCTAATGCAGAGAGTCACAAAATGTCTCCATCTCTGTTAATGGTGGTTTGGCTGATAGACTGCCTTCCATCACCCTGGGCAGCATGTGTCATATTAGTGGCCCAAAATCTGAACTGATCACAGTTTCTGCCCCTGACCAACAACATTTTTATCATTCACCATATCCCATCAGTCATAGTGTGTGTGTGTATATATATCATCATCTTCTTTTGGCTGTTCCCATTAGGGGTCGCAACAGCAGATCATCTGTTTCTATTTCTTCCTGTCCTCTGCATATTGCTCTGTCACACCAACCACCTGCATGTCCTCTCTCACCACGTCCATAAACCTTATCTTGGGCCTTCCTCTTTTCCTCTTACCTGGCAGCTCCATCCTTAGCATCTTTTTCCCAATATACTCAGCATCCCTCCTCAGCACATGTCCAAACCAATGTAATCTTGCCTCTCTGGATTTGTCTCCAAACCTTCCAACCTGGGCTGACCCTCTAATATACTGATTCCTAATCCAGTCCATCCTTGTCACACCCAGTGCAAATCTTAACATCTTTAACTCTGCCACTTCCAGCTCTGACTCCTGCCTTTTTGTCAATGCCACTGTCTCTAACCCATACAACATTGTAGACCTTCCCTTTCACTCTTACTGATACCCATCTGTCACAAATCAGTCCTGACACTCTTCTCCACCAATTCCACCCTGCCTGTACTCTCTTCTTCACCTCTCTTCTACACTCACCATTATTCTGAACTGTTTATGCCAAGTACTTGACCTCATCCACCTTCGCCAACTCTACTCCCTGCATCCTCACCATTCCTCTACCCTCCCTCTCATTCACACACACACACACACATATTATGTCTTAGTCCTGCTGACCTTCATTCCTCTCCTTTCAAGAGCATATCTCCACCTCTCCAGGGTCTCCTCAACCTAGTCCCTACTCTCACCACAGATCACAATGTCATCTGCAAACATCATAGTCCATGGGGCCTCCTGTCTGATCTCGTCTGACAACCTGTCTATCACCATTGCAAATAAGTAAGGGCTCAGAGCTGATCCTTGATGTAATCCCACCTCCATCTTAAATGGATCTGTCACTCCCATGGCAGACTTCACCACTGTCACACTACCATTATACATATCCTGTACCACTCTTGCATACTTTTCTGCCACTCCTGACATCCTCATACAGTACCACAACTCCTCTCTAGGCACCCTATCATATGCTTTCTCCATGTCCAAAAAGACACAATGCAACTCCTTCTGACCTTCTCTTAATCATTAACTAAGTAAGTGTTAAAATTCCCTAGCAACTAATACCTTAAAGGAATACACATATTTAAAACACATGACTATCATGAGGAACAAATTCAACTCTACTTATTAAATACAATTACTAAATAATTAAATTATTAAATGTTGTGCTTATTAAGATATATATATATATATATATATAAGTGAATATTCCAATCACAATTTACATGCCTTTAATTTTAAAATGGGTATAATTGAAATGCATTTATTAAGGCTGTTTATTTGCTTCTAAGTCCAGCTGTCACATTAGTTCCCTGTATTCTAAAAAATCTTGCCAATGCCCTCCTATAGGGACTTTTTTATTTATTGCAATACAGAGAACCTAAATATCTCATTGTGGCAGTATTTTTTAAGTTTTGCCAAAGCATTGTATTTATTATTTCTAGAAATATCATATAGATGTTCATATACCGGTGTCCGTAAGGTCCTTTCTGTTTTTCCTATTTAAACAGATGCACGTTGATCACATATAGCAATATAGACTACCCCATTACTATTACAATTAAAATATGCTTTTGTTTTTATAATTATCTTTCTGGGAACTATTTCTAAATTACTCTAGTTAAGGATGTTGTTTACAGGTCCCACATCTGTACCTTCCCACTCTTCTTGCTGTATCTAGATTTCCTTTTTTCTTTTCATAAAAATTCTTTAAGGCTCTACATTTTTGTGTGCTACTTCGGGAACATTTTTAAAAACCTTAGGTATCTCTGGCAGTTATTTAAACATTTGCCAATATTTCTGAACCATTCTTTTAATTCTGTGTGAATATTGGCTAAACTCAATACATAGAGCATGTTCAAAATTACTAGCATCTTATTTCCTTGACATATTTTTCCTGTAGAGGAGTCATTATCACAGTTAGTAGTACCACCTTCCTTTGTAATAGGTGCAAACATTGCTCCCCATACATCAAAAACCTCATTCATACTTCTGTTATAAGACCTTACATATACCCTTTTTGTATAAATATATATTTGATGTTGTTACATTTTTTTACAAAATCAGTGAACCTTGAGTCATATGTGCAAATATTGCCCTTTGTCCTCTTACTATTTTCTTATTTGAAAATACGAATGTTCACTATCATACTGCAAAAAAGAGTTGCACTTTGTGGGTTTCTGATATATTTTTAAATACACTGGGAGTTTTTTGTATCTTTAATAATGGAAACATCCACATAATGTAGTTCATTCTTAACATTTCATAAAATTTAAGAAATGATGTAGTAATTCCAATATTTTCAATAAATTCTCCCAACTGATCCTTGTTTCCCTACCACAATATATAGATTTCATCTAGAAATGACTGTTGAAAAAATGTAAAATTTGTAACAAAGATAACTCCCATGCATAACAAGACAAACTTGCTCACCACTCAACTATTTTGACTGAATATTTCTCCCTCATAGTAAATATAATTATGTTTCAACACAAATTCCATCGCATCACAAATGGTCTGGATGTCATATTCTGATAAATGGACCAACGTAAATAGAATATCCTCAAACCATTCTAAGCCTTGTGTTTGCATCATAAAAGTAAACAGGTATTTTTACATCAATCGTAACAAAAATTATATACTGTTTATATTCTATATCTTTAATCTGGGACAAACACCTCCCATGAATCTTTTATTATATGTGTTTTCATGTTAAAAAAATCCATTAACTTTCTGTCTATGTATAACATGAGTGTGTATGTCTTTGAGCTACTGGCTGACACAGCTAACTTCAGGGGTGGGGGTCGTTACCATCTTTGTGGGCTTTTGGTTTTCCAAAAATGATGGAATTGTAGGTTATTCGTTCACAAGAAACTCATACATATAATTGTCATTGACTTCTTGCATCAGTAAATCATACAAAATACAATCTATGTACTGATAAGAAATATGACCTTCATTGATTGATGCAACATAAATGTATCACCATCATTAATGGAGTTCAACATCCTAATCATATTTGTTCACATTATTGATTATAATGATCCCTCCCCTTTATCTGGTTTCAGTATCTGTATACCCACATCACTAGTTAACTCTCTGAATAACAAATACTCATTTTTATTTAAATTATATACTTTTGTCATTCCACTGTTGGCCAAGGACTTTAATTCATATTCCCAAAAATTGTCTAACTGTTGCAAAGTGGGGTATAAGGCAAGTTCAATATACTTTTAATTTTGAATTTATTGTCAAAGGCCTGCTCTTCTGAATCAAACAGAATATTAAAGTTTAATTTTAATCAATGTATGTGCAAGAACTCGGTGGAACAAAGGACAAACACTTTTTAAAAACTGAAACAAAATGTGTTATAACCCAACTAATATTGATTTAATTAAAAACCTTGAAATTATCACATTGCCAGACAAGTCCATCCACCTTAATTGAGTTGGGCATGGAAGTCATAACTATTCCCTTTTTCTTCTTCCTCCTCTTCCACCTGTTATTATAGCAATTATTTTTACCACTGTAAAAAACCATTAACATCTGAAAAATTGCTGGGGGTTTTCATTGGTACTATAGCTTTAAATAAACTCAAGCATTGTAATGGTCCCTTAGTAGAGTTTGCAATGGTTTCTGTCATTAAGCTTCTATACCAGATTTTGATTTTGAAATGTTGTGCCAGAGGAATCATAAGACTCATAAGATTTCCAAGTACTATGACAGTTGGAAATAGCTAGACATGCGTATTGAATTAATGCAAATGAGGTCTTGCTGCTGTAAACCCATATTCTAATATACTTCAAAATGCATACATTCTAAAGTCTGTTTTAGTGATTGTGTACAAAATTCTAAAATGGATCTCAGTAATTATAACACAATGACTTGACATATGAAACTTCATGTTTCAGCCATTTATACAAACTTGATCAATATTTAAGAAAGTTTATAATTTGCATATAATTTAAAACATTGATTGAAAATAAAGTAAACCATTATGTCATATTTAACTAGATATAATCCATATGTCTCCAAAACTGATTTTTTTAATTAATGTTTTAACAAGAAGTAATAATAAAAGTAAGTCATCATATTTTCTGTTTGTTTATACATACATACATACAAATATTTCAAGCACGGGCATTAATGCCCTTCTAGCTTGCCAATATACCAAAACACTTGTTCCCATAATACATGTCCAGGCTGTTCTTAAAAATATCTAAACTAGCACTTGCTTTAATGTAATTTGGTAGTCTGTTCCAAGCATCAGCTACTCTGTCAGAGAACCAATTAGTACACTTCTCATTCATATAGAATCTTCTACATAGGTTATCTGATTACTCTCTAGTACTTTTTGATAACCCCAGACATTCCCAGAGGTAGTTTTCCCTAAATGCCCTATATACCTAAATAAGATCTTTTCTTAAATATCTATAAGAGACAGTGTATAAGTTCAGATATTTTAGTCTTTCATAACAACTCAGATTTTCACATCCCTGGATGCCCATGGTATATTTCCTGTAGCCTTTCCAGTTTATTCATGCTTGCTTGTTTTCCTAGAGGGTTTCCATATTGTTATTCCATACTCAAGTTTGGGTTTAACATAACTAAAAAATAATGACTTCATTATGTTTGATTTCTTAGACTTTATAAATATTTTTATACAACCTATAGTTCTATAACTATCATTAGCCAATTGGCTGATATGATTACAAAAACTCATACCTGTATCTACCCATATACCCAGGTCCTTAAATGAGTCTACAGTTTCAATCACTGTGTGCTGTATTAAATATTCACCTTTCAGTTTATGTCTCCCAAATCTCATATGCTTAGTTTTTGATGTATTTATCAACATATTATTCTCCTGTGCCCAAATGATCAATTTAGTCAAATTATTTTGCAGACATGCCTTATCTGTAACACTTGTAACCAGTTTACCCAATGTCAGGTCATCAGCATATAGACTGTAGAGAATACCTCAGATGAAAATGTAAGGTCTGAAAGATACAATCTAAACAAGTAAGGGCATAGGACAAAGCCTTGTGGGACACCTTGACTGTAACCAAGGGTTTCACCTGTCCAGTTGGTGTGTGATACTTGCCATGTCCTATTTGTAAGCTATGTAGCTATCCATCTTTTCAACAGTACATTAACACCTAGTTGTACTAATTTATTGATCAGTGTTTTGTGTATGACCCTGTCAAATGCTGAAGTTAAATCTCTATAAATCACATCACAGCACAATTTTTCATTCATAGCTGTTATTATATTGTTATAGAACATCATGTTACAGGTGGTAATAAATCTATTTTCAACATATGCATGCTATTATATGTTTTCAAGTCCCAACCTATCCTGTTCTGACAATAACTTATAGAGTATTACCTTCTACATTATTTTTCTACAACATGAAAGTAGACTTAAGGGTCTATATGATTCTGGGTTTGTCCTACTCCCTTTCCCTTAAAGACAAGATTGGAGACATGCACTTATTGAACCTGAGGAATCTCCCCATATTTATATGACCTAGTGAATAATAGATATAATGGTCAGTTCTTCCTGAAGTGTTCTCAGGTCATTGTTATATATTCCATCTACTCCCTGCACTTTGTTTGGATCCAGTTTGCACAGTCCTTTTTCAATATAATCTAATTTAATTCCAGTACCTGGGGTTACGTGGATGTCACTAGGACAATTTACCACCCCTTTTGTGGAGCCAAAGCGTTTTGCATAAGATTTTGTAAATATATCTATAATCTGTTGTGTCTAAGAATAAATTTTAGAATCTGCACACAGTTTATCAAATTGTGTATATATTTACTCCTTCCACATCTTATGTATCTATAAAAGGTTTCCTAATATGCTCAATACCTTTATATAAAATTTCTTCAAATGTTTCTTGATCTTGTCTAACACTATGGTGAAGCATTGTACAGTGGCATCTATGCAATTAACATTGCACACATTGAATGTCATTTCCAGAATAAAAATAGGTTTCTTTCAGAAGTACTTTGCAGCAAATGTGCAAAGATGGCATTGCTGTGTAAGCAATATGAATTATAGGTCTTCAACTGAAGTTGAAATTTGCTGATAAGATATGTCTGCATAATAATAATACAATGCAAAATGTTAGCATGGAAGCCATAGACTCATCTTACAACTAACCTTCATATAATTTCATTCAAAAATGGATAATAGACTTACAACTAAATTTTGCCAATGGTAAAAAATCCAAGTTCATAATTTACAATCTACATCCTTGTATAAACTGCACCCTCAGACAAACTTTATACAGAAATGTTTAAAACTATGTGTAATTTGCCAGCACCATAAACAGTTCAGATACCAGCAACTGTCACATAAATGATGGTTACTGCTATAGCACACCAAATCATAACTTTTATGATACAAATCACCATATTACTCCCCATCTTCAAAAACAGCTCACTACTGAGGTGTCCATTAGCAGACCCAACCACAACCATCCAAATCACTCCCAAAGAGATGGCCATCACAAGAAAAAAACATTCTAAAGAAGCTAATACAAATAATCTATATCTAGGGCAAGAATAATAGCAAAATGAACAAAATCTAGGCATATATTAAAACAGAGTAAAATAGAATGTCCGAAGAAGCTGAATCACCTGTAATTCGAAGGTCATCCACAAACCAAAGGAAATTGATAGAAAGCAGTGACCACCTTCTCTTTCACACAGCTTTATTATCACACTTTATAATAGATTTAATTATTTGCTGTGATAACATGTCAGCGTTGTGATCAAACTTCACAGTGAAGGCAAAGCACAGAACAGCTCAAACTACTTTAACTAATAGAGCGGCCTGCTCAAAAAACGCATAGTTAATCCCCTGTATCTACATCCAGTTGCGACTACATGAACTTACACCTTGACTAAGTAATCAAAAGACCACAAGTCTATAAAAACTAGAAACCATTTATTATTCATTATTTACCATTAAAAGAAACCAATAAGAATTTCAGAATACACAAGACCCACAGCAACCATAGCTCACAACCTCTTGGCAGGAAAAACTCTAAACAACTCAGGGTTGGGAGGGTGCCCTAATGGTTAAGATGTTTGCCTTACAAACACAAGATGCAGGGTTTGAGTCTCACAAGGGATAATTGGCTATGCTTAAAATGTCTCTTAAGGGCAGTTAGCTTAGTATTAACTTATGAACAAAGTCAAAAACAATGGGGAAAAAGCCCCAAAAATAAGAACACATTTTAATATTGCTATTTAAGCTTAAAAAGTTGCTAGAATAAAAGATCTTGTGTTTGTGTTACCATACATTTTCTGAAGAAGTTTGAAACTCAAACATATGTAATTATTTAATGAAATGAGTCCTCAGTGATTTGCCACAAAATCCAGAAAATTCCAAAATTTATGAGGAACAGACCAAAATATGAGGCACAAATCTGGACATCCTGTGAAAATTTGGACAGTTGAGAGGTATGACAGCAACATCTTATGCAGAACAGCTTCCCTTGCTACTGATACACCAGT
>NC_056749.1:155071220-155156220 GCF_019279795.1 Protopterus annectens | reverse complement strand
TTTGTTGAACACTACTTTGGGGATGGGTTGGTTAATGTGGTGGGATCTGTTCCTAATTAGATATGTTGCTTGATGGTCACTCAGACTGCCTGGAAGACAGCCTGACTGATATATGAGAGTGGGGTCAGATAGCAGAATCCAGTCTAGAATGGACTCACGTTTGGTTGCTTTGTCAATTCTAGTGGGGGTAGATATAATTTGGGTGAATCCATGAAGGTAAATGTAGGCAGAGGGATTGTGGTTGGTACAGTCAGACCAGTCAATATTAAAATAACCTAATAGTATGGTCTCTTGTGGAAGAGAGGTTGTTATCCAATTTAGCAGGTTTTCCATTATAGTAATATTATTGCCAGGAGGAATATAGGCACCTGCAATAATAATGTGTTTGTTGGTGTTTAGTTTTAATTTGGCAAGAATTAGCTCTATATCTTTGATTTCCTGTGAGTTACAATCTATTTGTTCTATAGTGAGATGATTTTGGAATAGTATTACTACTCCACAACCTTTTTCCCTAACCTGTCTCTACATATAATATTGTAACCAGGAGCAGTGATCTCATTATTGTGGTGTTCTGGCTTAAGCCAAGTTTCAGGTAACACAGTTATTTCAGGTTTGTGAACTGCTAAAAGAGCATGAAGGTCCTGAGTTTTGTTAAGTATGCTTCTTACATTAAAGTTTAATAGGAGGAGAGATGAGGTAGGCCTTACGTATATGGGATTTGGTTGATTTAAGTTTGAGTTGGTTGATGTATTGGGTCCTGGATTAGGGTATATGTCTCCACCGCATGTGAGTTTTTGGAGAAGGTATAGATAGAGTTTATTTAGTTTGTGTGTTATTTTGATGTGTTTTTGGGAATAGTGAGGGTTACTTTTGTTTGTTTGCTTACTATATAAGTAGGAAAATGTTTTGGCGGAGGTAAGGTCACATGGTGATATAGAAAAGTTTATTAGTTTAATTGCACTGCAAAGGAGTTGGTCTGACCTGTTGGTGGGGTATTGATATAAAGTTTTGTGTGGTAGGAGGTAAGGAAGGAAAGGGTGAATAGTACAAAGAGGGTTAGTGGGTAGAGTAAAGGTTTTAGAAGATGGGCATTGTGTGGAGAGTACATGGTATGAGATAAATGGAGAAGTGGGAGTAACTAGGAGTAAATTGTTACGTTCTAAAGGTTGGATGGTGGGAGAGAGTGTAGTGTACAGGGTGTGGTGAGGTAAATAGTAATGGGGTGTAATAGGTAAGATGAGATTGGTTAATTAGGTGTAGGAATGGATTGGTAGGTGTGGCTAGTTTACGTGTTATGTGGTGGGTGGGAATGGGGATAGGGTAGAGGAGCGAAGTGAGCAGAGTGAACAGAGCAGGGCAGCACCATCCTAAGGGTGAAGTAGTTGTTGAATGAAAGATAATCAGTGTGAAGATAAGGTACTCTGTATAGGAGATATGTGCAGATTGGTTTAATGGTTGGCCTTTTTTTTCTGCACAAATCTATGGAGAGGGATAGAATCAGCTGTTAAGCTGAGAGCATGTCTAGGGAGATGATTTGTGAGACTGTGGTATGGGACTGAGGTAGTAGATAGTGAACTTGTGTGGGAGAAAGAGGTGAGAGTGGGGACCAAACAGAGAAGAATAAGGGGTTAAGAGTGGGTATTCCTGAAGGAGTCAAGAGAGAAAAGGGACAAAGCTAGCAGAATGAGTGGCAGGTATAAGGCTAGGTATGAGGATGGCTAGGTTGGAAAGGCCATGTACACACCTGTGAGAACATGGGTAGCTTGGTGGGGGGGACCACAGGGAGGTGTGATAGCTGACCAGGGGGCAGTAGGTTTATCATCTCTGTCCAGTGAAATATGATCTTTTGACTGCTGGTAGGTAATATGTTGCTAGTCCCACTTTCATTCTCGCTACTTGCTGAAATATCATGCTTTTGGGTTAAATGTATTGTGCTTATAGACAATATCTGCGGCTGGATAAATATCACTGCTGTTCCTAGCATATTCACTTGTTGCAACTCCATAAATTCCACGTGCCTTTTTACATTTATAGTTATATACAGTTTGCTGTTTGCATTCTGCTCCCTTTATCTATGCATCATGACCTGCTTACAAAGGCATGCATTTCTTACGATGTGCACATTAAGCTGCCATCTTTCATTTGCATATCATTATAAGTTAATTTGCATGCTATTAACATAGTGTTTCTCGTTGCTCTGTATTATTAGCTCATGCAAGGAATTGCAACATGCCAACATATGGCCATTGTCTTCACAACAGTGTGTTATAGCCTATACAAAATGATCACAAATACTGGCTAATATGCCAGAAGATTGCTCAATGGAAAATCTTAACATATGCAGAGGTCACTGAATGTTGGTAAAATATCCTAAATCTATACAAAATGAAGCACAAATCATATCTCCTGCTAAAATCAAACTTTGCATAAAAATTATGTTTATGTCTTTGATAATATGGGATCAGTTTGACATTTCAAGGGCCTGAAGATTAACTCACCAGAAGAATCAGCATATAGTTAAATCTACGGAATCACCCAATCATGGAATACCAGAGGAAAGTACTGGATTCTAAGAGACAAATTATGTTCCTAGAGGTTATATTACATATTTGAGTAGCAGACTTAACTGAAACTATCTCTGTTTTGAAAAAGACCAAGTTGTGTATATAAAATGTTGATTTTGCTTAGCATGATATCTTTTGCATCACTCACAAATGCTAGTTTTAGCCATAACATGTATTAACATAATAGGGATCTTTTGAACCCAGGAACTTACCAAAGCTAGAGTGCAAACACCTTATCCACATATCAAAGTCTGAAGAATAACAAGTCTATTGCAAAAAACCTGGAATTATCAATTCAAATTTCCTTGGCCATTAAATCATTAGACCCATTATGCCTTCCAATTCTTCTTTGAGAATGTTATGTTTATTTTATTTGGCTCTGGATAGTAAGAGGTGTGCTTTTTTCATTTAATGACATATACTACTCACCACTATTAATCTTGTTTTTACATATATAAGTCAATATTTAGTTGAGTATTGATGTGCATGGGGACCTATGTTGCAGTAAAGGTGTGTGTGTGTGTGTGTGTGTGTGTGTGTGTGTGTGTGTGTGTGTGTGTGTGTGTGTGAGAGAGAGAGAGAGTTTGTGTTTGTGTCAGGTACGATCTGATATTTAAAGAGACACTGTACCAGTTTCTTGCCACTGTCTATACAGTTTGGATGTTTTGGCTAAGAAAAGCCACTTTTAAATTTTTTAGGATGTATATTCAGCAAAGATGTTTGTTTTTGTAGACAAATGATTTGTTAATATTAAACAGAAAATAACGTATTTGTAGTGAATGTTGAGTTTATATTTTTTTATTTTCTGCCTTTTTAAAGACTTTTATTAAAATAACACTTAATGCTCAGGCAAATATACATTGAAAGAAAAGAAAACACACCATATTAACATTTTCCACTTACATCATATGGCACATATCTTTTCATTAATTCATTCTTTGTATCATCACCCCACCCTTACATACATTGCTGAATTCTTGCCTTCCATTAAGCCTCACAACTCTTTCTCTTGAAAATTAGTCTGAATGTATTATTCCGACAATTCTGATTTGTTTCTATTTAATTTTCTCCTTCCCTTTTTGAAATATCTATCTTCCAGTTCTTTTATAGG
Source organism: Protopterus annectens (assembly GCF_019279795.1). NCBI lineage: Eukaryota > Metazoa > Chordata > Ceratodontiformes > Protopteridae > Protopterus > Protopterus annectens. The sequence goes on along the minus strand of NC_056749.1, from coordinate 155,152,545 downwards.
ATTATAGGATCATAGGATCATAGGAAGTTACTAGGCTTTTGGCCCTGAAGCCCTCATAAGGCTAGCCAAGAGTTTAGCCCATGTATAGACAAATCAACACCTGATTCCCCTGTCCAGCAGGGACATGGGTGGAATCCCAGAGATGTATTTTCTGTTTCCCATCCAGTTATGCAGATTGTGCTTAAAAAGGGGTAAAGAGGTACTCTGCTTGACGTGGAGAGGGAGTCTATTCCAAAGATGGGGGAGCCTCTAGTATACAAATCTGTCCTGCCAATAAGTCCTATTGATGTCACAGACCATTTATATCAATTATAAGGTTTAATACTTCAAATACAGTTGTTTCAGACTTCGGTTTTAATTTTTTAGTAATCTTTTGGCCTCCAACAGAATTAAACTTAATAAGGCCTTACTATGTCTAGGCAATTCAGATTCTGTGACCCAGCTCAAAAGAATCATTTCTTTAATTACACTCATTTGTTCTCCTAATATGCCAGACTGGGTACAATGTAGTAATTTTTTTTTTAAACCTGCCAGTTCATTACATTCCCAAAACATATGCTCCCAGTTATCATCTTCTTCCCCATAACTCCTTCAACATTTACAACCTACCTGAGAAAAATTCTTTGAAGTCTGCTTGGGGTATAAAAATACCTATGCAAACACTTTCAAGCAAAGATCCTAGATCTTACGGACTTTGCTCCCTACATATGTCCTTTCATTGTTTCCTAGTAAATTGCTTTGACAGACTCTCATGCTAGTTTTTTCCAACCTCCTCTAATTGATTGGTATACTTATAATGCTATATTTTATATGCCCTACTAATTATCCATTTTAATAATTAACTTTAATTCAACTAAAATCCCACTCCATTACTCTCCCTCTCTAGTTATTTGTTTCTAATACCTTAGTTTCTTTTTCAGTTTTCACCAGTAAATTCCAGCTCCTTCTTGCCTATTTCCTATATGCCTACTTGCAGTCATCCCTGTTGGCAAAGTCTCCTTACTCCATTTTCATGTTGGCTTAATTCTTTAACTTCCTCCTATTTAATCATCATCATCATCCCTTTCCACTTTGAATTATAACCTTCTGTTTGTGTTAGTTATATGACCATTAACTGTGTAAATCTAAAATATCCCTTCAAATCAGGCAATTTTAAACCACCTTGTTCTTTTGGAAGGATCAACGTATACCACTTAAAGAGTTGAAGGAATTTATCTGGGAGGCAATAAGAGTTACAGTTATTAATTATTGTCCACAATTTAAATGCAAGCTGATAAAAATGTGTCTGCACAAAAAATAAAACTAAAAGGATAAAAACATTTTCACTGCTTCAATAGTACTATCCATACCCATAAACAGAAGGTTCCAATTTCTCAGTTTTTGTATTCTTTTTTGTTTAGTTTATTTTCACTTATCTTAGCCACTATAAACAAAGTATTTTTAATCCATGATCCTAAATACTTTGTCTTATCATGTCCTCATAAATATGGATATGGTTGAACCAATTCATGTGTGGGTTCATAATCTGTAGCTAGAGCCTCTGTTTCAACTACATTAGGTTTATATGCCAAAGAGACTTGAAACTGTCTCAAAATGTTCCTCAGCACTAATATGGCCATTTCTGAATGTATTAGGTACAAAATAAATTCATCTTCAAATAAAGCCAACTCTTCTTGATTACCATACCAAACATATCCTTTCATTTCTAAGTCCCTTATTTCCTTTGTCAATGGCTGTAAAGATAATGTAAATAATAAAGGGGAATGTGAAAACCTCTGACTGGTTCCTCTTTTCAATCACAACTTATCAGATAATAATCAGAAATTATCTTTAGCCGATTTTGATCAATCCTCATAACCAGTAAATTGAGCCCTTAATCTAAATCCCAACAAAAGTAAAAATATTAACACTCATACTATGATGCATTTCTAATTGAAGTCATCTGTCATCAGGTTTACCACCATTAACATCTATAGTCTTACTTCAAAATCTGAGAGCACCAACAGCATACACCTCTTTCTGAGTAGGGCTCAGTCTTTTTGTATTTTTTAGCATTCCGATCTACTGACATATAATTACATAATCCATCCAATCTTTAATCATAATTTTCATCAGAAGTGGATCTCAGCCCTTGCCTACTCTACAAACATGCTATTTTTTTATATCCCATTTTTATGACAAAACTTAAATCTAAGTAATCTAGTTTTATTGTCTACAGTCTCCTTCATACACAGCATAAGTACTCTTTCTTATAATTCAAATGGAATTATGTCTTGAATACGGTTACTAAATGCACTTATTCTAGTCACATGTCTTGATGTGTCTCGAGGGAGCAATTATATCAGAACAAGACCTTTCATCTTGCTGTGTATTATTTTTGTATATCATACGACCTTAAGAATGACGCTTCATTACCATCATCCTACAAACCTTCAATTAACCATCATATAATCGAGTGGCTCACCTTTTTGTAAATGAGAGCTTCGTCTGAAGCCAACTACCCAGATTCCTTTATCACTGCAACTTAAATATGCCAGTCTTTTGTTTTATTGTTTGCTAACCTGTATTCAAGGATTGCCTTGATATTAAATATTGTGTTAACACAGTGCAAACTTCAGTGATTATGTTTATTTTAATAATATTCTTCCCTTCATGTTTACTTTTTTATCATGCATAATATTAAGAAGTCATCCCACAGTCTTCTGAAATTCATGATATAATAAGGATCCTTCCAAACAATAAAATCAACTGGGTATAAAAGGAAAAACAAACATAGTTGACAAAATAGAATGAATTGCCCATCTTTAAAGAAAAGAACAAGCAGAACCATGTCAGACGTTAAAACAGTAACACTGTGAAAACTTGTAAAACACATAGTGCACGTAAATGACTGTGGCTAAGTCTTAATGCAGTCACTCTCATAGGAAATGGGGTCATTCAAATCCTTGAACTTGTCTTGTACTAAACACTGGGTACAAATAAAAATTTGAGAGAAGGTGAACAGCAATTATAATCTAGCTTTCTCTGTCTGCATTAATCTTAAGAAATGTCTTGGAGCATGTTAATTAGTTTGAACAAAGGGATAACATAGTCATTGCATGTAGATATAACACTGTGTATCCATGCCTAGGGTTACTAAATGCACTTATTCTAGTCACATGTCTTGATGTGTCTCAAGGGAGCAATTATATCAGAACAAGACCTTTCATCTTGCTGTGTATTATTTTTTCTTCTTCCGGACAATGTTTGAAATTAACATAATGTGCATATATATTAAAACATTATGTCCGTTTTGCTACTTAATTATATAATATAATAGCAAAATAATGAACATTCCATGAACTTCAGTGAAGTTATCATGGTTTAAAAAAAAAGCAACTAAAACGACAGTGGTTCTTTATAACTACACCTTGCCTGAGGTCTTGTTTTGAGTAAGAGTTAAGGCAATAATTTTCTTTAAAAAAAATATATGATATTATGTTGTATAATGTCTTGCATGCTTGAAATGGAAAGGAAACCATAGCCAGTACATAAATAGAGTCACTAATATTACTACATTTATAATCACTGAGCGCTGTAGATGCAATCTTTACTGTGAACTAATATCTAGTTCACCTTTAACATTTTCTAGTGTATTTTATCATTTATGCCACAAATAATGAAGCAGTTTTCTATCACATTTTTATAAATATCTTATTCTGTCTCTCTGTCATGCTAATAAATCTCATGGTGGACATGCAGTTATCTGTTAATCCTCATATCCAGTCCAGAAAGGTGACTTCATAAGCAATTGATTGATGATTGATTGAATTCTGAATTGACATTTCACATTTTGCATGCAATGTACTTTTTACAAAATAGAATAAAAATGGTGGCATCATATCACACGTCTCGTTGACCTGACCTAACAGAAGGCCTATAAGTGTGTATTCTGCTTTGTGGCTCTTAATGTTATGGCGGTTTATACAGCATTTACATCCAGAAACAGCTATGAGCTGGAATTTGAGGCAATTAAGATTTATGGAACATATGCCATTTGGATTTTAAGACAAAAAAAAGGTATAGCTTAGGAAAAATGCCGAGTGGCTGGGTTTCAAACAAAATCTGCAGAATAAGAGGTTTAAGTACTGAAGAATAAAATTCTAACCTTTTGCTATTACAAAATTTAAATTAATGTCACTATATCAGTCATTGCCAATGCTTTTTATCCAGATTTTCAAAGTACTGAAGATTCATAATAAAGTAAACAGCGCTTATTACATTTTACTGAGACTCGTGACTTCAATTTACTTTGAAATCCTTTAATGTAGCAGTCAAATCCAAACTTTATCTTTTACTATCTTGTCCAAACAGAATTTTGTTGGCAAAGTTATTTTATACAATGAAATGAATTTGCCATTTTAAACATCAAAAACACAGGAAAAAATTGAAATAAATATAGTCTTTGAGAATGCATCACTATGAGTTTTAAGATATGCTAAAAAATAGCGGCCTTTTGAGCTTAGGATCAGAGCACTGAAAAGGACAAGGGTATATTAGCAAATGAAATGTAGGTTAATACAATCTTAGATATTAATAATCTTTTCATAAGTGACTGTTCACAATATAAATATTTAAAATGTCATCAACTTTGGACAATGATTGTGCAAAAACAAATTTTAAGTAATGCAACCTAGTACAGTAAGGATTTGTGAAGTGAAACCCAAATATTCTCTGAAGATAATATGAACAATTGCAAGTCACTGCCTCTGGATGAAATATTACCATAAACACAAACTCTTGGTATATCTGTTTAATAAGCACTTTATTTCTTGACCCCATCTTGATCTCAATACTTTGAGAGCATATGCCAGTGTGCTGGCATTTATCTGAATAAGTAGTATTCATTCATTCATATCAAGATATGTATATAAAATGACAAAGTGTTGTGTTAGTATTAAAATGCTTGTTTAACAACTAATCTTTAAAAGTACTCAGTAAACACCAACAAACAGAGATCCGCTATACATATATATTTTTTACAAATATGTTTGACATATTTCTATATACACATTATGAAGCATTTTTGCAAAGTGTTAAAAGTTTTAAACTTTTACTATGCATATATTTTGTATTATATGCATGTGGTTTGCATTTTATTTGGACTGTTGTGTCTTTAAATTTGAATTGCAGTTTAACCTTGGATTGGTATAAAAGAAATGAGTAGGATTGTTTGTGTTATCTGATGAAGTCTTGTCCACAAGATGAAAACGCTTATCCAAAGTTTATTATTAAAGTATTTGGTACCTTTGTGAGAGTGGACCTCTGTTTGTTGGTGGTTACTGAGTACTTACAATTATCTACAATTATTCATAATTATTTACTGTTTCTGTAACAACTAATCTTTGTCTGGCCATCGGAATTCCTTGACCAAAATGCAATGATCACAAAATGCAACGAACAGACGTAAAGCTCTAAACTTGTGAAACGTAAAGTGATTCAAAATAGTAAGAGCATGCAAATTACTGAAACCATTGCATACTTCCCTCTATAAACTTTTTCATATTAAAAAAAGCAGGTAGTGTAAAGTTGCATGTATCCAGGATGATATGCTTAAATTACTGTATGAAGGAATTAACTATTCCAAGTCCATTAATTCAGTCTCACAGGCTGCTGTTATTCAACCCATTGAAGCTTAAATTGTCACTTAATTAGATTGTCCTCCATAAGGCTGAGAAAAGAATAAGAGTAAGAACTTCATACTATGAAATTCATAGGTTCAGCTTTTCAGAGAATGTCTGCATGTGTGGGTATATGTGTATGCGTGTATCTGTACATAGATAGATAGGTAACACCATCTGTCGAATAATGAATGATTTTGTTGAATCAAATTCTAACCTATATGCAAAATAAATAAATAAAAAATAAAATGAGTTCAGTGTAACATCATGGGTTGTGAACTTGCCTTACTTCAGTACATCAAAAAAGCTTAACTATATTTATTATCTTACAGAAAGCACGTAGGAATATAGAATGCATACATAAATATGTGTCCAAAAGATATAGCAATTCATACAGAATATAACCAAAGTTTCATCCAAATTCTCTATTGCTTTCTACTATTTTTACTTTTATAGATATTCTTCAGTTCCTCACTTTTATTTCTCTAACTTTGTTCTCTCACTTGTCTACTATGTGTCTTATATATTACATTAAAAGCCTTGATGAAACAGGCAAAACTATCAACAAAGCACCAGTGCTCTAGTCATCACTACTGCCCTCCTGTCACTAGCATGTTTCAGTGCTCTAGTCATCACTACTGCTCTCTTGTCACTAGCATGTTTCTGTGCTCTAGTCATCACTACCACCCTCCTGTCACTAGCATGTTTCAGTGATCTAGTCATTACTACTACCTTCCTGTCACTACCATGTTTCAGTGATCTAGTCATCACTACTGTTCTCCTGTCACTAGCATGTTTCAGTGCTCTAGTCATCACTACCGCCCTCCTGTCACTAGCATGTTTCAGTGCTCTAGTCATCACTACTGCCATCCTGTCACTAGCATATTTCAGTGCTCAAGTTGTCACTGCTGCACTCCTGTCACTAGCATGTTTCAGTGCTCTAGTCATCACTACTTCCCTCCTGTCATGAGCATGTTTCAGTGCTCTAGCCATCACTACTACCCTCCTGTCACTAGCATGTTTCAGTGCTCTAGTGGTCACTACTGCCTTCCTGTCACTAGCATGGTTCAGTGATCTAGTCGTCACTACTGCCCTCCTGTCACTCGCATATTTCAGTGCTCTAGTGGTCACTACTGCCCTCCTGTCACTAACATGTTTCAGTGCTCTAGTCATTACTACTGCCCTCCTGTCACTAGCATGTTTCAGTGCTCTAGTCATCACTACTGCCCTCCTGTCACTAGCATGTTTTAGTGCTCTTGTCGTCACTGCTGCCCTCCTGTCACTAGCATGTTTCAGTGCTCTAGTGGTCACTACTGCACTCCTGTCACTAGCATGTTTCAGTGCTCTAGTCATCACTACTGCCCTCCTGTCACTAGCATGTTTCATTGCTCTAGTCATCACTACTGCCCTCCTGTCACTAGCATGTTTCAGTGCTCTAGTCATCACTACTGCCCTCCTGTCACTAGCATGTTTCATTGCTCTAGTCATCACTACTGCCCTCCTGTCACTAGCATGTTTTTAGTGCTCTAGTCATCATTACCACCCTCCTGTCACTAGCATGTTTCAAGTGATCTAGTCATCACTACTACTCTCCTGTCACTAGCATGTTTCAGTGCTCTAGTCATCACTACTGCCCTCCTGTCACTAGTATGTTTTTAGTGTTCTAGTTGTCACTACTGCCCTCCTCTCACTAGCATGCTTCAGTGCTCTAGTTGTCACTACTGCCCCCCTGTCACTAGCATGTTTCTGTGCTCTTGTCATCACTACTGCCCTCCTGTCACTCGCATATTTCAGTGCTCTAGTGGTCACTACTGCCCTCCTGTCACTAACATGTTTCAGTGCTCTAGTCATCACTACTGCCCTCCTGTCACTAACATGTTTTTTTAGTGTTCTAGTTGTCACTACTGCCCTCCTCTCACTAGCATACTTCAGTGCTCTAGTTGTCACTACTGCCCCCCTGTCACTAGCATGTTTCTGTGCTCTTGTCGTCACTGCTGCCCTACTGTCACTAGCATGTTTCAGTGCTCAAGTCATCACTACTGCCCTCCTGTCACTAGCATGTTTTTTTAGTGTTCTAGTTGTCACTACTGCCCTCCTGTCACTAGCATGTTTCAGTGCCCTAGTGGTCACTACTGCACTCCTGTCACTGGCATGTTTCAGTGCTCTAGTCATCACTACTGCCCTCCTGTCACTAGCATGTTTCATTGCTCTAGTCATCACTACCGCCCTCCTGTCACTAGCATGCTTTTTACTGCTCTAGTCATCACTACCACCCTCCTGTCACTAGCATGTTTCAATGCTCTAGTCATCACTACCGCCCTCCTGTCACTAGCATGTTTCAGTGCTCTAGTCATCAATACCACCCTCCTGTCACTAGCATGTTTCATTGCTCTAGTCATCACTACCGCCCTCCTGTCACTAGCATGTTTTTTAGTGCTCTAGTCATCACTACTGCCCTCCTGTCACTAGCATGTTTCATTGCTCTAGTCATCACTACCGCCCTCCTGTCACTAGCATGCTTCAGTGCTCTAGTTGTCACTACTGCCCCCCTGTCACTAGCATGTTTCTGTGCTCTTGTCGTCACTGCTGCCCTGCTGTCACTAGCATGTTTCAGTGCTCAAGTCATCACTACTGCCCTCCTGTCACTCGCATATTTCAGTGCTCTAGTGGTCACTACTGCCCTCCTGTCACTAACATGTTTCAGTGCTCTAGTCATCACTACTGCCCTCCTGTCACTAGCATGTTTTTTTAGTGTTCTAGTTGTCACTACTGCCCTCCTCTCACTAGCATGCTTCAGTGCTCTAGTTGTCACTACTGCCCCCTGTCACTAGCATGTTTCAGTGCTCAAGTCATCACTACTGCCCTCCTGTCACTAGCATGTTTTTTTAGTGTTCTAGTTGTCACTACTGCCCTCCTGTCACTAGCATGTTTCAGTGCTCTAGTCGTCACTACTGCCCTCCTGTCACTAGCATGTTTTAGTGCTCTTGTCATCACTGCTGCCCTCCTGTCACTAGCATGTTTCAGTGCTCTAGTGGTCACTACTGCACTCCTGTCACTAGCATGTTTCAGTGCTCTAGTCATCACTACTGCCCTCCTGTCACTAGCATGTTTCATTGCTCTAGTCATCACTACCGCCCTCCTGTCACTAGCATGTTTTTATTGCTCTAGTCATCACTACTGCCCTCCTGTCACTAGCATGTTTCATTGCTCTAGTCATCACTACCGCCCTCCTGTCACTAGCATGTTTTTTACTGCTCTAGTCATCACTACCACCCTCCTGTCACTAGCATGTTTCAATGCTCTAGTCATCACTACCGCCCTCCTGTCACTAGCATGTTTCAGTGCTCTAGTCATCACTACCACCCTCCTGTCACTAGCATGTTTCATTGCTCTAGTCATCACTACCGCCCTCCTGTCACTAGCATGTTTTTAGTGCTCTAGTCATCACTACTGCCCTCCTGTCACTAGCATGTTTCATTGCTCTAGTCATCACTACCACCCTCCTGTCACTAGCATGTTTTTTAGTGTTCTAGTCATCACTACCACCCTCCTGTCACTAGCATGTTTCAATGCTCTAGTCATCACTACCACCCTCCTGTCACTAGCATGTTTCAGTGCTCTAGTCATCACTACCACCCTCCTGTCACTAGCATGGTTCAGTGCTCTAGTCATCACTACTGTCCTCCTGTCACTAGCATGTTTCTGTGCTCTTGTCGTCACTGCTGCCCTACTGTCACTAGCATGTTTCAGTGCTCAAGTTGTCACTACTGCCCTCATGTCACTAGCATGTTTCAGTGCTCTAATCATCACTACTACCCCCTGTCACTAGCATGTTTCAGTGCTCTAGTGGTCACTACTGCCTTCCTGTCACAGCGTGTTTCATTGATCTAGTCATCACTACTGCCCTCCTGTCACTAGCATGTTTCAGTGATCTAGTCATCACTACTGCCCTCCTGTCACTAGCATATTTCAGTGCTCTAGTTGTCACTACTGCCCTCCTGTCACTAGCATGTTTCAGTGCTCTAGTCATCACTACTGCCCTCCTGTCACTAGCATGCTTCAGTGCTCTAGTTGTCACTACTGCCCTCCTGTCAATAGCATGTTTCAGTGCTCTTGTCATCACTGCTGTCCTTCTGTCACTAGCATGTTTCATTGCTCTTGTCATCACTGCTGCCCTCCTGTCCCTAGCATGTTTCAGTGCTCTAGGGGTCACTACTGCACTCCTGTCACTAGCATGTTTCAGTGATCTAGTCATCACTACTGCCCTCCTGTCACTAGCATGTTTCAGTGCTATTGTCATCACTGCTGCCCTCCTGTCACTAGCATATTTCAATGCTCTAATCATCTCTACTGCCCTCCTACCTCTAGCATTTTCAGTGCTCTAGTCATAACTACTGCCCTCCTGTTACTAGCATGTTTCAGTGCTCTATTCACCACCATTGCCCTCCTCTCACTAGCAAGTTTCAGTGCTCTGGTCACCACTACTGCCCTCTTGTCACTAGCATGTTTATATGCCAGTTTCTGTTGCCAGCCTATCAAGCTTTCTATTTCTGATTCAAACAAATACACACATGTAAACATACATATACACACATACACAGGTGTGCGTTCCACATACCTCTCAACTGTACAGATTTTTGCAGAATGTCCAGATTTTTGCCTCATATTGTTAGTGCATTTTTCATACAATTGTGGTTTTCTGGGAAATTAGTGGCAAATTATTAAAGACTGAAGTTAGAAAATAGTGACATACATTTGAGTTTCATACTTCATACCCTCCAGAAAATGCATGCTAATGCAAAGCCTGTTATTCTATTATCTTTCTAAGTTTGTAAGAACAATATTTAAAAATTGTCCCTATATTTGGGCCTTTGTCCCACTTTTCTTTATGGCTTTGTCCAGATTTCTTGCTCTAAGAGGTTGGGAATTATGTGTGCATATGAGTATCAGCTGATGGAACTTTCATTTCTTGTTCTTTTAATCACATATCTTTGAGATACACTTCAAGTAAATTATAATAAATCATTACAGGCCAATGTATTTGCAGGCTGCCAGCTCCCTGCAGCTCTATGCCTTTATATCCCTATATGTAATACATCTGCTCAACAGTGAAAAACAGGAGAAACTTCCTATTGCCAGTTTAATACACTACACAAACAAATGCAGTTGGTTGAACAAAATGCTGTGAAAGCTTTGCCATCAAAAAGCTACTAGTTGAAGATAAGGTACATATATATTTATATATATATATATATATATATATATATATATATATATATATATATATCTTTACTTATATATAGAGATAGATATGCATATAGATATATATAAAAATATACATAGATACAAATATATAAATATATATATATATATAGATAGATAAATATATATATATATATATATATATATATATATATATATATTTATTTATATAGATAGAGAGAGAGAGATTGAGAGATTGATATACAGATATGTATGTATATGTATAATGACAGAGATAGATAGATAGATAGATAGATAGATAGATAGATAGATAGATAGATAGATAGATAGATAGACAGCACCTGTATGGAAGTATTGATTGCCTTCCAGGAAACTTATTCAGAAAAAAAAACAGAGCTCTTTTCAAGACTAAATCCCACTACAGTCAGAGCAGGGGTAAATTCTGAGCATGCTTTACTTGAGTTATCCATATTCTGTTTCTAAGGCAGCTGTGGAATTACTTATCTTCCACAGTATCTGGCACAGCATATGGAATTGCAATATAAAGCCACTATTTTGTTTTGAAATGGCAAATAATGCGTCCTTTTTTTAAAGTTTTAATGTCCCTTCTTAGTAGCACTAGAGCATTAACTAAATCACTAAAACAACTTGTTGCAGAACATTCCATTTATTTTTTGTGTGAGTCTTGGCTTCCTTGACAAATTGCTAAAATTTCAGATCTCAAAATGCAGTGAAAGCAATCTTCAAGCGCTGTAACTGCCTCACCATTTTTAGTGCTTAAAATGTATTTCATAGCTTGTTTATGGGACTTTAGTTTATTAGCTTTAGCTTCAACTTTTGTGCTTTTGTGTCTCCTAACATATTATTTGGAAGCACTAGAATCTTCTACTTGCTCAATGTTAGTCTTGAACTCACAATGATGGCATTGTTTTGTACTGTTTAAAATCTACCATAAGTATTGTGTTTTTTTTTCTTTTTTTTTTCATTTTGAGGTCATGTGCTTAACAGTTAACATGAGGCATACCACACTTTCTCAAAAAGTAGCTTTAAGCTACCCTGGATCCCCAAATATTGACATAAGGAGGATCTTAAAGAAGAGTCAAGAAGCATAGTAAAGTAAAACCCTGTGATAGAGTTATAATGTAAGACACAATGATAGTTTTCTTGCTCATATAATCATGTCCTTCTCTTCTAAAAGTCAAAGGAGCAATGTTTGTGTTGGCTCCAAGTTTAAGTCACAAAATACTGAAGACATTTTGTCACCTAGAAAAATACTGCGGACTGTTTCTTAACTAGTGGCTTCTGCTTCACTGAGTTGAGGCATGGATAGCTCTTTCCTCCTACCCATTCATCCCTCCCTCCCTATGCTACTTTTCTTTATATTTGCTAACCTTCCTAATTTCACATTCCATTTATTTTTGTGTGAGTCTTGGCTTCTTAGCTTCATAAATGTGTACTAGGCTAATGGTCCTGAAGCCTTTACAAGCCTAGCCCAAAAAAATTGACCAGGCACCGTAACACCCGATGTTAGTTCACAGTACCCCTATCCAATAGGGACAATGAGCAATGAGCAATAGTCAATCTGGCAACTGGAATGATGCCTGGATTGAACTTTCTGTTACCCATCCACTCTTCAAGATTTCTCTTGAAGAGGGCCAGCAAGCTGCTCTGCTTGACATGAATGGGAAGCTTATTCCAGAGTATGGGCAGTCTTTGGGAGATGAACCTGTCCCTCCAGCATGTTCTGTTAATTGTGGTAATGAGGTTGTGATCTCTGGTGTGTGTGGCCCGGGATGATTGGGATTTCTTTAGGTGTAGCATTTCAAACAGGGCTGAGTTGGACATGGCTTTGTAAGTCAAGCAGAGATCACCTCTAAGTAGACGATAAGAGATTGAGAACAGCTGAAGTTTCTTGAGTCTACCCATGTAGAACATGTGTTTAAGGTGTAGGATCCTTTTTGTGAGGTACTTTTGGGGCCTCTCCAGCTGTTGTAGGTGTCTAGTGAGGTACATGCCAAATGGGGTGTTATATTCGATGATTGGTGTACTGAGGGATGAGTAGAATGGAATGATGACCTCTTTCTTCCTGGATGCCAAACCTTTGGGTATAAGATGTGCCATGCAGAAGGATTTTCTGACCACAATGGCAATGTGGTGGTTGAAGGTGAGGTGGCTGTCAACCTGGGTGCCCAGATCTCTTATGGCCCCTTAAGTGTTCAGTGGGCTCCCATCAACGTGGTAATTCATGGGAACTGAGTTGTTTTACAAAGGGGATGATAACACATTTTTTGGCGTCAAGCTTCAGGCCATGGTTCTGACACCAGTCACTGGTTTCAGAGAGGCCCTTTTGTAGGATGTCTGCATCACTTGGGGAGTTGATAATGACTCCTAGCTTGCAGTCATCAGCAGACTTGATCAACCAAATTCCTTCTGTGTTGGCTTGGACATCTGAGAAGTAGATGCCAAACAGGAGAGGGCCCAGGATCAAGCCCTGTGGGACTTTACTCGTGACTGGTTGACAGTTTGACTTGGAATCCACAACTTTCACCCTGTGGGTCCTCTCTGTGAGCCAATTTGCAACCCACCTATTGATGTAAGGATTGATGCCTAGTCTGGTGAGTTTATCAATGATATCTGAGTGGGGAATGGTATCAAAGGCTTTGGCCTCATCAAGGTAGGCTGTATGCACTGCCTTACCCTCATCCACTGCCTTGGTGACTGCCACGAAGAAGTCAACCAGGTTCAGCAGGCAGGATCTCCCCTTGACAAAGCCAAACTGTGTGGTGTCAAGAGTTTGGAGATTGGCTATATCTTTGTTAAGTAGGTCCATGATGATGCACTCCATAGCTTTGCAAACCAGACTTGTCAGGCTAATGTGGTGATAGTTCTCAGTGTCTGTAGTTGCCACCCCCTTTATGGAGAGGGATGACTGTAGCAGTGCACCATTCGTTAGGGACATAGCCTGAGGTATGACTGTGATTGAACAGGGCACACAGATGTGGTGCCAGTTCATTGTGTAGCTCATGCAGGATGCCGCCAGGGATATTTTCAGGTCCCATGGACACTGTATTCTTGACTTTGGACAATACAGCTTTTACCTTTGCCACAGAAATGGTGGAGTAACAGGCTTTCTTCTGGTATTGTGTTAGGGCCGGGGGGGGGTAAAGTTGGCACTGAATCTTTCAGCCATTATGTTGGCTTTATCTGTTGGCTCAGTATAGGAGGTGCTATTGTGTAATAACTCAGAGGAAATCTGGGTATTGCCTTTGAGGAGTTTAATATAGCTATAGAAGGCTTTGTGGTTGTTTTTGGTGTCAGCCATAATTCTGTCTTAATAGCTGGCTTTAGAGGATTTGATAAAGGATCTCAGCTTTTTGTTGAGAATGATAAGGAAGGTTTTGCAGTCTTGTGACTTCATTTTTTCTGCAACAGTTTCTTCCTTCTGTTTTATAGTTTATTGATGCCTGGAGACCACCAGATTGGCTTCCTTTTTTTTGGACGAGAGCGTCTTAGTTCTATTTGGTATGGCAAGGTCCATGTATTTTTCTACATGCTTGTACAGTGTATTGGTGTATGATTCGGCAGTCATGCAGCTATTTTCTATTGGCATGGGTGCTGAGAAGTTAGCCACTTCTGTTTTTAGGAGCCGAAAGTAAACTTTAGAGCAGTTTTTCAGGGTGGTCACCTTAGCGGGGGGTGTAGATGACATGGAGATTTCCATGGTGATCAGTTTGTGATCAGATTTAACCAGGGAGGATTTGACTATAGGTGTTGAGCAATGGTCTCCCATGTTGCTGATAACCAGGTCAAGGATGTTGCTTTCTCTAGTGGGGTCAGAATGAGCTGGTCCAGGGTATTGGAACTGAGAAATTCCAGAAAGCATTGGGCCTGTATATTGGTACTTGAATAGTTTTCCCAGTTAATGAAAGGGTAGTTGAAGTCACCCAGTATGAGAGTATTGGGTTTGACCTTGATAGTTTCCAGGGTGTTTAGAAACTTGGAGTGAGAGTCTAGGGACATGATTGGGGTTGATTGGGGTTCTGTAGCAGGCTATGACTTGTATCACTGTCTTAACCAGTGTTAGTTGTAGCTGAAGTATCTTGGATGCATTGTGTTGGGCTACCACTCTAGAGGTGTGTGTGTCCTTTAAGAATATGGAGATACCACCACCTTTGGAGCTTCCAATGGTATTCTGCGGCTGAAAGGTATGGAATGAGTTGTAGCCTGGGAGCACAGAGGTGCTTTCTGCCTCTTTAAACCAGGTCTCCATTACAGCACAGACATCAACATTCTCCAGTTTGAGGAGAGCTTCAAATGAGTGCATCTTGAGATTTCGACTTCTAGCATTGAGCAGCATGACCCTCAGATTGCATTTGTTTGTAGCTGTTATGGTGGAAGTTTGGTCTTTGGAACACTGCCTAAAAAAGGCACTATAGAAGTGGCAAGAGCCTTAGCCAGTACCCGGAATCCCAGGGTTGACAGATACAGGCCGTCTCTGGCAAAGCATTGAGGTCCGTCGATCATGTCATCCTAGGCACACAGATATTGGACCCCCTTAGAATGTCACCAGAAACTTAGCCAGTTGTTGAAGTGAATCATTTTCTGCTCATACTGTGGTATCATTTTGGGTGACGGTAGAATACTGCTCAGGGCTAGGGTCATACCTGCCTGGCCCACATAATCCGAGAGTTCCATCACATCCCTTTTCATGTAGTCCAGGGAGGTAAGTCTCAGGTCATTCTCACCCACATGGACAATAACTGAGTCATATTTGTACTTGTTGTGGAGTCACCTGAGTGCATGTGTTATGTGGCAGATCCTGGCATTTAATAGACAAACTGACTGTCACCTTCTCCTTGTTCAGCCTAGTGAGTGGAACATCAGTGTGCCTCGCAACTGAGTCTCCTATGATTAGTACATTGGGCAAAGTGTTTTGCCTTAAGGGCTTGGGTTGAGGGGCACACTGTAGTGCTGAGCTATAGGTTCTGGGGCTGGTGTTGTGTTGTGGTTGTCACATGCATTTCTGTCTTGGGGTCTCTGTTGTTTGGGCAAATTTTTATTGAGAGCCTCTGTGAAGGTGGGTGTATGGCTTATGTTTCTATGTATGGGCTGTAATAGTTGGTGTTTTGGATGGTTGTGTGTTCTATGTAATGAGTTGCAGGTGTTGAACTTCTCCTCTTGACCAACTAGTTCGGTCTTGGTTGGAGCGTGCACTGCTTCCAGTTTGGTGACATAAGTGCATCTCTGACAGGTATGAGTGTTGGGAGGTAAGAGGAGAGGGCTGTTTGTGTACATTAGACAGTTGCCACACTGTCTCAGAATGCCCAAGTGCACCAGATTAGCAGGAGAAAGCACAGGAAATTGCCCTATAGTCATACCAGAAGAGGTGGTCATAACTAATAAGTACTGGTGCTGTTACTGTGTAGGAACAGCTAGTGCTGATAGCACCTGTGTGCTACAATAAATGCTACAAAAGTCTGTTAAAGTGCTAGCTGATTAGACTAACTGAAGTCCAAGAAGTAAAAAAACAAGCATGTTCTAAGTCGAAAATTGAAGAGGAGACTTTCTGGCACCGGTAATTGTTTACCACAGCTGAGCACTGCTGTGCAGTGCACAAACACTGGCTTTTAATACAGAAAGTTGAAAGGAATGGAAAAAATGCCAAAACGGCAATAAACTACAATTTATGGACCAGAAACCACTCATCTTGTGGTAGATAGACTACCTAGTGCTTACCACTCTACTGATAAGCTAGAAGGCGTCCCACCAACACAGAAAGGTCTAGTGGGCTCAGAACTTACAAAACAGTCCTGGATGCAGCAAATCTGTATCTGGAGTAGACTAGTTACAGTAAAGGCAGGAAACAAGCTTAGAACAATTTTTTTGTTTTGTTTTGTTTTGTTTTTTGTTTTTTGCAGAAAGCATTTAGAACAGTAGAAAAAACACTTTAAATGCAGTGCAAGCTAGCATACTTGAGTGTGTAGCAATATTAAGGTAATACTTGAGTGTGCAGTAATATTGAGGTAAATACAGTTGAAATAAATACAGATAAAATAAAAATGACAAAAAAACAAGTGCAGAGAGCAGTAAATTATGAAAAAAATCAAATGAAGGCACTTAGAGTATCTCTTTCTCCTTCCTGTTGCTCTTGTAGTTTGCAGGATGCCAAAACTGGATCTGCAGAGCTTAAACAAGCGCAAACCTATGTAAACAGGGGCTTTTAAACTAGAAAGTCATTATATTAGCTACAATGTTATCCATGGCTGTATTTGCCCTTGTGATGCAGTTTTTTTACATCTATTTTTGTTTGAGAAACAAGCATATTACTTCACCATTTCCTTCTGCTAATATATTATTTTATTTATTTATAATTTATTTTACATTTGTTGACCGGGATATTCCAACTGGATATATGTCTATTTTCAGCAGAGGCCCAGGGAGAAAAGCTCCAGATAACACAGAACATAACAGATATGAGTCAAACATATTTACAAAGCCCTCTAGTAGGTACTCACAATATAGACAGTGTGTAACAGTATACAAAAACAACAGGTTGAAGCAAGCTATTATGAGCAAGAGATGCGTACAATATTAATTTAAATAAGGCATTGAATAAGTAATGATTAATCAGGGTTAGTACAGGGACAAAGCCAGTGCTCTTTAAATACTGTTTGAGGCCTTTTTTGAAAGACTTAAAGAAGGTTCGAGGGTAAGGTTAGATGGAAGTGAATTCCAAGTTTTAATAATGACGTTGGCAAACAGGGAGTTGCCAGCTGAGTTAATGGCTTTGTGGGTTTTGACCAACAGTTTATTGGATGATTGTAGTTGACTTGAACTGAATTGATGCACAAATACATTTGCAGGCATTACTTGTTTTCTTGGCATTGTGTAAGCTTTCTTTGCTATTATGTCCCACATATATGACACATGAAACATTATTTCCTTTGCCTTTCTATGTTCCATGGAAAACATAAAAACAAATATATCAAAACATTAATTCTGCTCTGTGGTGATATTGAGCTTAATATCATCTCAATATCTGCTGGTTTATATCCAAATTATAAATTAATGTTTTTTTTTTGTTTAATTTATGCACAGATACAGTCCCTCCATTCTTAGTTATAATATCTATCACATCTTTAGATCTGCTGCCATATCCAAAATAGAATGAACACCTTGCCAGCCAAAGAATCTCCAAGTACAATGAAAGCACAATTTGAATAATTTATTATTTAATGGATGTTCAAAAGTTCATAGGTTCATAGGTAGGTACTAGGCTATTGGCCCTGGGGCCTATACAAGCCCAGCCAAAAAGGTATCCTGGCTTTTGCCACCCAAGAAAATTATTTTCCTGTGCCACTGTTGAGCAGAGCCACAGAGGTGATCCCCAGGGTGAATTTCCTATTTCCTATCCAATCATCACGATTTTTCTTGAAGAGTGCTAATGAGGAGCTTTGTTTGATATAGATAGTTAGTTTATTCCAGAGTATGGGAAGTCTCTGGGACAGGAATCTATCCCTCCGGCATGTTCTGTTTATTGTGGTGACCAGGTTTAGGTCCCTGAATTTTTGCTCCAAGAGGTTGAGAGGTATGGGTAAACATAATGGTACAGAATATAGAATGATGGCAGAACGTGAGAACAGCAGATGTGCTGTGGAAGTGCAAAACGGAAGGAGTGAGATAAAAAGACATCCGGTCTCAGGAAAATAAGGAAGTATGAAATGATGAGATAATCATCTTGGCAAAACATAAAATAAAAGGAACATCATTAATGAAAAGAAGGACTATTAAAATGTAGGCGATAAGGCAGAAGGAGGGTTGTGTGAATTCCACAGAAAAGGGAAGCAAAACTTTTCCAATGGGTCAAGTAAGTCTTAGGGAAAGATATTGTGAAGTAGCAAGGAATGGGTAAAAGCACTTTTTCACACAGAGTGGAGAATGTGACAGTACCTGGAAGGGTATTGACAAAAATGTCATTTAAAAATGCAGCAAAGAATGCAGTTCACTTACCAGACACAAGGTTAAATGCCACCATAGGAAGGAAAATAACTCATTGATGGAAACAAATGCATAAATGGAAATGCAGTCAGGGATAAACTAGATTAGGACAGCAGTAGTCTTTGAAAAGAGAGAGAGAAAGAGAGAGAGAGAGAGAGAAGGCACTGCTGCTTGGTTAGCTACAAGTAGACCTTTCTAATCACTCATCGGTAATGAGTGTGGTGTTGGAAGACTGAAGGCTGGTCTCGCTAGTTTCATTGCATAAAGTTGGTTCCAAGAGAACAGATAATTACAGGCCTGGGAGCCTCACACACATTCCAAAGGTCACAGGAAGGATTCTGTTTTACAAGGCCACTAATGTTCAAGAAACTTTATCTTCTACCTTATAGCAACCAGCTGTGCAGCTTAGAAACGCTAAACATGATACCAAGAGTTTGTTAGTCTAGCAGGATAACTTATTTAGAGCTCTGTATGTTAAGAAATACAACTTCTGTTTCTCATACTCTTGAGTTTTCTGTCTCTATTTTTATTTTATTTTTTTTTACTTGGGGTGGTTTATTACTTGCTGGTATGAAAACATCATCATTTATTGTGCTTCTTTGTTTACTAAATGGTTAATACATCCAAAAACATGAAGTAATAAATACCTTGAGTCAAAATGCATGAAAATATTAATGTTAAATTAAATAGCCTTACGGAAACTAAAACAAAATATGAATCATGAAAATGAAACTAATTTAGAAAAGAAGAACACATTAATAACAAACAACACTTAACATTAGGACAACGATGCAAAATTATTAACTACAGTCCTTCAGGGAAATAATGACAAAGCCATGCTAAACTGCCTTAGCTTACAAAAATTTATTTGTTTCCTGTTTATTAATTGTACGTCACTGATATCGAGGCTAATTTTAAGGCATTGCCTGGGAGTGTATACTCAATGCAAATGAAAAAGTGTACATTTAAATACAATAGAAACCCCTAAGTAGATGCAGTTCATCTGTGATTTCACTTGCGCAGGCAGTTTTTCCCTAAAGGTGACTCATACCATTCAACCTTCTAGAGCAAGAAATCTGGACAAAGCCACAAATAATGGGGGGACAAAGATGCAAAAATAGGGACACTTTTTAAATATTGCTCTTACAAAGTTAGAAAGTTGATAGAATAACAAGTTTTACATTAGCATGAATTTTCTAAAGGATATGAAGTCTGAAAATCAAATGTCTGCCCTTATTTTCTGACATAAGTACTCAATGATTTGCCAGCGATTTACCAGACCACTACAATTTTATGAGAAACGGCATAAAAATATGATTCAAAAATCTGGATATTTGAGAGCTATGAGTGATCATCAAAGTTCAGATTATTATCAACTTGAGTAAACAGATCACATGTCAATGAGTATACACATAGGGTGTGCTTTCTATAAAGTAGTTAGCAGGGATGTTAGTTTTGCAAAACTTTGTAAGAGAAATATTTAAATCTGTATTAATGTCTACACAATGCTCACAATTGTAGCATGGTATGGTTCCTGGCTTATAAATCGTGGTTCTCTCCTATAATCTCAATGATTTCTTGCTCTGATGACAAGATGGCCCAATTGTTCCATATAATATTCTGAACAATATCAGTATGATTGGTATCAAAGCCATGGATTAAAGCTAAATCCATAAAATGGATAATTATTCCCTTTTGCAAAACTAACATCCCTGCTAACTACATTATAAACAGCACACCCTATGTGTATACTCAGTGACATGTGATCTGTTTACTCAAGTTGATAATAATCTGAACTTTGACGATCACTCATCCACAATAGTAAGAAAATACTTCTATGTGGCACATCTTATAAGTAAAGGCATTGCATCTAGATTTAAGGATGTTATCATTCCATTATACTTGGCCCTCATCAGACCAATAATTGAGTATAATGTTTGTTCCCTTTTGTGCATACCTCACCAGACACCTGTAACAATTGGAGAGACCCCAGAGGTTTTTCAACAAAAAATTACAAGGTACACAAAATAAGTCCTATGCAGAAATACTGAAAGCGTCATTGTCTTCCGTCTCATACAGGTTGATAAGGAGTGACCTGTGACTGGCTTACAAGGCAGTCTCTGACCAAGCCCTGATGGAAATGCTACACACTTTTAAGTCAAATTTCATGAGGGGTCACTCAGTCCGGGGATCTTAACTAAGCATCTGACATGAGTAGGGCATGCTGGAGATATATATATATATATATATATATATATATATGTGTGTGTATATATATATATATATATATATATATATATATATATATATATATATATATATATATATATATATCCCAGAGACTGCCACTTCTCTGGAACAAATTTCCAATTCACATAAAACAGAGTCCCTCCCTGACCCTCTTCAAACACAACCTAGATCAATGGATGAGTGACTGCAAGTTCACTCCTCCTGGACATAGGAAATTTTACTCATCTAACGACCAAAAAAATGGGGTAACTTGGCATATTTATGGCTAGTCTTGTAAGGGCTCTAGGGCCATTTAACTAGTAACCTTCTCTGAACCTATGAACTACTGTTGTGGACTATGTCTCATGTCTATGAATGATGGACCATAATGGCAGTGTGCCAAACATAGTTGCACAATGGAATGGATACCTTGTATGCATTCTGTCTGTGAGTACCGAGGAATGGCCCCACAAAGAAAACAATTCATTGAATTGCATTTGTTTCTTTTCTTTTTGATTCAAACTGTGTTCGATTTTTTTTTTTTTGTTAATGGAACTTGCATAGTTCCAGCAAGCAATGTGCATATTGTAGATAAGGATGCCGTGTCAGTGTTGTGGGTATAAGCTTAGTCTTCCATAACTAACTTTGCGTTGTGTCATACTGCTCCATGGATGACACCACATTTTTTTTCTTATTTAACAGCATGCATTATCGAAATGGAGATAGTTGTTATTCTGGCATATCTTTAAATTTAGAATGGAATTAGTTTCTCTGTTTTCAGTCATACATTCATTGTTTAGGAAATATTTCTGGCACAATTGATGTTGAAAATAATAACCAGTAAGAACACTAAGCCATTAAGGCTTTTGGAAATCTTGTACTAAAGCTTCATTGCTGGAAAAACTTGTTTTGACTTATAAATAATATGTCTTAGATCTATTTTTTCAGACATAGGGATGAAGAAATCAAAGCAGATTAAAACAAATCTGTGAAAAGTAGGTAAGAATAATTCCAATAAAGCTCTGTGCCCCAAAGATATGATATAAATGATTACAACCAGGTCTGTGATCATAATCAACTTATTAAGTGTTTAAGACACAGAAGGGAAGAAATTCACATAAAGAATGAAGCCTGATAGCTGTATTTTGATATCCATGTTGAGAAATCATAATTTCAATTAATGATCAGAGACAGGATCATAATTTTTTGCAACACATTAAGCTTTACCTGTCCTTGTACCGCCAGTAAGAGAGAGAGAATGTGTAGGACTGGAAAGTGTTTTAATGTCTTTGAAATCCAATAAAATACCTAGTGCTGTCAAAGGGACTGTAGAACACCTCGCAATTTCTTTGTTGAAGAATTCTGGACATTTCCAAAAAAACAGTGGGAAAAAAAATTAAAGTCAGATAGCGTTTTTAAATATGCCTGTCATACACTTAAGAAGTTAATAGAACAATAAACTCCACATCAATATATATTTTCTGAACAACAAGAAGTATGAAACGTTAATGTCTGTGCTTGTTGACTGAATGTCATTCTCAGTAATTTATAAGAAAATCAGACTAGAAAATTACAAGGGACAGTATGAAATAAACTCAGAGACAGCTGAGAGGCACTGCCAGTAGGTAAAAACAATGCTGTTTTACCTTCTTCATCTGTTTTTTGAGGGACACCCCGTCTGCTTTTAATTCCTAAAATCAGATACGATCATAACATGCTTATGTGGAAGCTTAACGATTGTTAAGCACTCTCTAACACACCCCCCCCCATTAACGTCTTCATGATTGTGTCTAATGTGAAGCACTATCTTTATCATAATAAATATTTGAAATAGAAGTTTCCAGAATACTCACATGAAGGCACACTATCATATTAAAACAGCATACTCAATGATCTTCCTATATATACTCCAGTTATTATATGTAGTAATAAAAATCGTTTCCCCTGTGATATCAGATCAATTAGAAGTGCAACTACAAAGAAAGGAATTTCACTGGTCAGTTTGTATATTTGAGCAAAAAAAAAATATTCTCTAGGTGTCATATTTTCATAAACCATTAATCAAAAGAAAAAAAGCAGATGAATGCAGATAAAACAAAACTAACATCTGATATCTGATAGATTATTCTGGCTGTAAATTACTTGTTTTTTTATTTATTTGCTGGCTTGGTTTTATGCAGTAAGGCATTGTTTGTTATATTTTCATCTGTATTTTCAAGAAATGTGCAAAACTGTATTCACTTTTATTGTTGCAGTTTTTTTGTCAATGTTGAGTTATCTTCTGAGTAAACGGCAAAAAAGTTTTCAAATCCATGTCTATTTTGCATCAAATTAATGTATCCCCTTTACTACAGTCTTTTTTTCTGAATTGGAAGGGTAACCCCCCAAAAAAATGATTTTCATTCAGAAACAAAGAGTTTCGCTCCCTGTATCAAGTTGTAAACACATCTTATGTCAACATGAAAGATCCTACAGTGTAACTTCAAACAAGTTGAACCCCAAATTTCTAGATATTATCCCGTTTGTAACAATTCAAATAGATTTGGATGAAGTTGCAGTACCTTGGCTTTTCTACTGTGTGACATGAATCAGCCTGGGCTAGAAGATGTATTATCTTCTTCATTCAGGGTGGGTGGTGGTCATCTGTTTTCCTTCACCATTTGTAATCTACAGGGAACAGTTTCTATTTATTTACCTATTTGTCCTGGTCCATTTCAATAAATACACAACACCGAATGACATTTGACTACCTTTATTAAACTTCCATAAACATGATTGTTAACCAATAGTTATAAATTTCAACCAAAACATGACACAGGTGATAATAACATCCACGAAGGATGATATAGCGTAACCACTCACCCTTGATAAGCAGCGTCCCCCACTTGCACTAACAAGGCAGCGTTACCCCACTCACCTTCAATTTACTGAATTGCTCCATCATCCAAATAAGCAGCTCAGCTTGCTTATTAACTTATCCAAAAGAGCAACTGCTCACTTTCCTTCCCAACTTATTGAATTGCACATCCAACACCAGAGGGGGAACAGAAGAGGCAAGCCTGCCCCTCTTCTCTTCCCACCAGTCTGAGCAGACTGTTCCCCCTCTCTCCCACCAAACTTCCAGCCTCGTAACCGCCATTAAGGCATTAGGCCAAACATCATTCTGTGCACCTCATCCTTCCTAACTAAACTGTGCCCATGCCATCACCTCTCAAATCCCTATCCCATAAATAGCAAATTTAGCCAGCTGCCTAAAAACTGAAAGTAAGCCACTGTTCCCTCTCCACTGCTAAGGTAACCAGCCCTGGGCCTAACCTCATAACCTAGCATACCCAGTATCTATGATTGAAATACTTATTTACCCCACTACCATAACAATAAAAGCTTCATAATGATTCTCTGGTCATCACCAGCCAACCTGACAACCAAACACTGCCACTTCAAACCATGCAGAGACAATTGCATACCCTCACCTAAATATTGCAGCTCTATCTTACAGCCCAATAAATATAATAAGCTTGTGAAGTCTCTTTCAATATTCCATCTAATATTAATCTTGTCATCACACAAACTACCCCTTATGAGCAAAATTGCATTTAAACCACCATCATGGCCTTTAACAGTACGACCCAAAATGCACTACAAATAGTAAATCCAAGCCAAGCAAACTACACAACACAATGTACGACAGAAACTGGCAAATGCTCCATGTCACCAGGTCAGACTAGTTCACTGACATGCCATCAAGTCTAAAAGTCACCTCTTGATCACCCAGTGGATATACTAAGGAAAAAATCTGCCATTTCTTTCCCTAATGAAACAATTGTCTAAAAATACCCATCATATCCACCGTCCACTGAATGATTGACAGATATCACCTCTGAATTCCACCCATCTCCCTTGAAGGACAACAGCCATATGTGGGAATAAGAAATTAAACTTAGATAGCCTACAAGGGCCTTAAAACCATTAACCTCATACCTACCCATAAACCGTCATTTGGTGTACGGCATCCTCACTCTCCACAGCAGATTCTTGTCATCGCCGCTCAAAGCCCCATCTCATAAACAACAAAAGAAGTGAATTGCCTAAACAGTTAAAATTAAATCCCAATACCTCTACAACGATTAAGTGACAAACCATAACCTAATAACCTAGCATAACCTCTGTATACTGGATAAACTTCTGGTTGCCTAATCACATTCCCTCTCTCCCAATAGCAGCCTTACCATGATTTCCAGATAAGTAACTACCAAATATACCACCCAAAATTAGACCCATGCCAGAAAAAAAACACACCAGGACAATGCACCATCAAGAATCAAAGAAGCCGAATGTCACCCAAAACAAACAAGTTCAACGACTTGCCATCCTGCCGAAGTGCTGTTCCTCCTCTTTTTTTTTTTTATTAATGGCTAAACTCATGACCACAATGCTATTTCCTTTCTTTAAATGATCAATTGCCTAGTAATCCTGTCTTTGAACCCACTATCTCTCATAAGGCAACCAAATTATAAAACCAAAATTCAGACATCATAGAAAACTATACAGTAGAAATATACTCCTTTCCCCGAGTCCCCCATGAACTAGTACCTGAAAACTCCCTATGATGTGCAGCAACAAAGACTCTTGCAATATATCACACCTGAAGGGTAATGATAATTTTACACTATGCTTCTCATTAAGGTGCTGACCACTTGCAAAACCTAACACCTGCATAACCTTAAAACACCCCAAAATTCACTACCTCCTAATGCCAATCCACAACATTCAAAACTAACCATAACCCCCAAACTACCTATGCCACTAGTAATGTACAACATGGCCAGCTGCTGGAAAACTCCAAATGCATGCTTTGTTTAAATCTTCTAACTCCCACATAAACAAAACCCCATCCGAAATATCCCAAACACACTCATGCCTTCAATGGTCCTAAATCCTTACCTACAAAATTCATTCAAGGATAAATGAAATGGTTCTTGTGGTACTCCCTTCTAAACCCTAACCTACTATATAACATTACCAATACCTACCCTGCCCAATGACCAATGTCATGCTTTCTATCACCAGAGTACATCATGGTCCCTCAACCAAAAAGAAGCTAGAAGGGTAACTGTAAATGCACAACAAGAGTTCCACCCAATTCTGACATGCCTAACTGCATATAAATAGGTGCCCCAAAATCCCACAGCAAGCCTTTTAATCCTAATGCGATGTGATACACCTTTTGCAAACAGACAGCACAACCACTCCATTGCCTGTTGTGACATCACCCCACCTGTGAAACAACAGACCCTATAACAAGCCTCAACCCTGCAATACCCTACATCAAACAGACCTCTGCCTCAACTTGCCCCCACACTGCCTCAAACTGCTGAATAAAAGTACTTGTGACCTCCTTATACACCATTTCAGCAACCAAAACATCCACCCAAGCAGAATCTGTTACCTTTAATATCCACCTCCATCAGGGCATCAACAGATGATTACTCGGAGCTCCCTCACCTATGACCACATTGTGCACCACCCAAGGGACCAGGACATCCATTGCAGCAGCAGCCTCCATCCTCTTTCAAGACCCCTTTATTCAGGTCACCAACTGATGCCGACTCCAGTTCCGTACCTCTGCATTCTGCAAAAGAAAAACAAGTTAAGCCACTTTCCTTTACAAAATTGAGCAAAGATCCCTATCTCTTGTGACTATGCATCAAACACCTTATCACTATGACCCCACTTATAACCTCAACCATCACCTCCATAGAAATAAATTAAATACTATCAATAGAGTGAATAATATTATTCCAGTAAGACACTAAAAAACATTCCTCCCCTTACATAGGTTCCTGTTAGAAATACCCCACACCGAATCATGAATGCATACTGCTAAGATGCCTACCTCTCATGTCAGACATTTACCAATTCCCTCTTTAATGAACTACTACACCTTCTCATTTAAAATGTAGGGCTTACCAGTTCATTCCCTGAATGCATATTGCCCTGCAACCCCGCCCCAATGACCCCAAAACAAAGATAGGCATCAGACCCTTTAACTCTTGTTTTATGATATTAATCTATATAACTGCAATTTTAATTTTTTTTTAAATCTCCACGACCAAGTAACACTGATAAGACTCCTTAGTCTCATATAAAAGCTTTCATTTAACTGAAGAAAATGCCATCGACATTGTCCGTGCAACCCGAGTGGTTGCTGAGATCTTGTAATTTGTTAACAAAGTATTATAAACATAACAGTTACTGTGTTTACTGTGACCTATAAAACTCAATTTTAAGGCCTAAACTAAGGAATACTACCATTATAACAATTTGTGCTGAATGGTTTCCATTTATGCTTCCTTCATAACCCCTATGGTCCCAGAGATATGGTAATTTATTTGAAAGTGTGATGACACTCCTACCCTCTATTGAGTGTCACTGTAAATATATTTGTAGCCCGATTGTTCACACTGCCTAAAATGCAAGTATCTAAACTACAGGATTGGCTTCTGCCATGCGTACTGACAGTAGGTATGTGTGCTGCACAAGATGTGGAAGTTTTATCTTACTAGGTTAACTGGGACTTATTTCCTCAAATGGTCTCTTTTTCCCCCTCATCTGTGTTAATGTACCTTTTCTGAAGGATTTGAAGACTGAAACTTAAATATATGTCATTAATACATGACTTCACTCCTCAGCTCATCCCAGTGATTTGCCAGAAACCACAACTTTTATGTGGAATAGTCCAAAATATGAGGCAGAATTGGACAGCTGAAAGGTATGAACACCCCACAAACTCCCCTCAACTTAACATGTCATGCTGATGAAATCCAAAAAGACAGGCCTAAATTTTGAGTCAAATTGGGGATTTACATGACAGGTGTGAGTTGAGTTTTCTTCAGGAAATCTACTCTCCTGTCAGGTTCAAAATAAAATACATACTAAACTCGTAAACAACTAAAATCAAAGTGTGAAGCATGAATACAACCCCAAGCTCCTCTTCATAATGCATACGGCATTATGTCACATCACCGGGTTTCGATCAATCTACTCCCCTGTCAGCATTATGTCATATCACCAATGACTCATACCTCTCAACCTCTTGGAGCAAGAAATCTGGGCCAAGCCATGCATGATGGGTTACAAAAGGCCCATATTTAAGGACACTTTGGACTTTCACGGAAATCTGTACAGTTTAGAGGTATGAACGCTATTCTCCCTGCTGGGGATCACTACAGTCCCTTACTGTTCGATTCCACTTCTGTCCTTGCCTGCAATTCCGCCACCCTCCCCATAATGGTGGAACACCACCACAGTGCCAAGAGAGGTGAACAACAATTACACGCGGGTACCATGAGACCCGAGAAAAACACTACCGTCACTCCTAGCTCAGCAGATGATAAAAGCCATGAATCACCCACCACTACCATCAATGCGCATTTAAAAGTACCTACCTGAATTCTTCCCCAAGCAGACTCCAGCATACATAATCTCAGACATAACCATACTTCTCCACTTCTTAGTGAAAAAAAAATCTGGACAAAGCCTGAAATAATGGGGTGAGCAAAGGCCCAAACAAGGACAGATTTTAAAATATTGCTCATATAAACTTAGAAGATCACTAGAATAAAAGGTTTTGCATTAGCATGCATGTTATGGATGATATTAATTCTAAACTGAATTGTAAGTCATTACTTAGTGACTTCAGTCCTTCATTATTTGCCAGAACCCCTCCTCCTTGAATTTAAATATAACAATGGTACAGGGCTACAGACCAAAACATGAGCCAAACTCTGGGTACACCGCGAAAAGCCGGACAGCCAAGAGGCATGCCTCAAAGGTCAGTCATGAGAAACAATAAACAAAGGGGAGACAAAGGCACCCACCACTCAGAAAAGATGATAAAGATAACCTGTGCACTCTATCGTATCCCCTCCATCCAAGATGAGAAGGCACAGAGCACTACTGTGCACAACCCAACAGAAGCAAGAAGTCCTCCTTCCCAAGTAGCCACCACACCTCCCAACCCCAGTCCTCCCAGACCTGCCAACGCTCTGGTAAACAGGTATGACTCTATGACCAACAGGTGAGTCAAAAGCCTGACCTTCTCCACAGTCCAAAAGTATGGCCACCATACCTTGCTATGACCCCCCAATCCCTCTTTCCTGCTTTCAGTTACTGGCTCTGTTACTCACAGTCATTGAAGTGCAGTTGTTCCGAGGTGAGAGGGGCTGCAAAGTCTGTTGGAAACTACTTTAAAGGCAGGCCGGTACAGTTAAAGGGTATGAACTCCTGCCTGTGCTATCCCCTTTGCCAGTTACAGCTGCACCACACATGCGCAGAGGGCTATCATTCAGCTAAATAACTCACAGCCCAGGAAACAATCCGTGGCTCCGTTGTGACAGCTGTACAAACAGCAGTGAGCACTTTACTGAGAGAAAAGGAAAAAGAACAACCACCAAAACAACCTTCTTCTTCTTCTTTTGGCTGTTCCATTAGGGGTCGCCACCATGGATCATCTGTTTCCATTTCTTCCTGTCCTCTGCATCTTGTTCACACCAACCACCTGCTTGTCCTCTCTCACCACATCCATAAACCTTATCTTAGGCCTTCCTCTTTCCCTGTTACCTGGTAGTTTCATCCTTAGCATCTTTTTCCAAATATACTCAGCATCCCTCCTTAGCACATGTCCAAACCAACATAATCATGCCTCGCTGGCTTTGTCTCCAAACCTTCCAACCTGGGCTGACCCTCTAATATACATATTCCTAATCCTATCCACCCTCATCACACCCAGTGAAAATCTTAACATCTTTAACTCTGTCACATCCAGCTCTACCTCCTGCCTTTTTGTCAATGCCACAGTCTCCAATTCATTTAACATAGCTGGTCTCAGTACCCTTTTGTAGACCTTCCCTTTCACTTTTACTGGTACTAGTCTGTTACAAATCACTTCGGACACTCTCTTCTCCACCCACTCCATCCTGCCCTGTACTCTTCTTCACCTCTCTTCTACACTCACCATTACTCTGAACTATTGATCCCAAGTATTTAAAATCATCCACCTTCACCCCCTCTACTCCTTGCATCCTCACCATTCCTCTGTCCTCCCTCTCATTCACACATATATATTCTGTGTTAGTCCAGCTGACCTTCATTCCTCTTCTCTCTAGAGCATATCTCCACCTCTACTTTGTCTCCTCAACCTGTTCCCTACTCTCACTACAGATCACAATGTCATCTGCAAGCATCATAGTCCAAGGGGACTCCTGTCTGATCTCGTCTGTCAACCTGTCCATCACCATTGCAAATAAGAAAGGGCTCAGAGCTGATCCTTGATGTAATCCCACCTCCACCTTAAACGCATCCATCACGCCCACTGCAGACCTTACCGCTGTCACACTACCCTCGTACATATCATGTACCACTCTTACATACTTCTCTGGCACTCCTGACTTCCTCATACAGTACCACAACTCCTCTCTAGGCACCCTGTCATATGCTTTCTCTAAGTCTACAAATGCACAATGCAACTCCTTCTGACCTTCTCTGTACTTCTCCATCAACACTCTCAGAGCAAACATTGCATCTGTAGTGCTGTTTCCCGGAAATAAACCATACTGCTGATCAATAATCATCATGTCCCTTCTTAACCTAGCTTCCACTACTCTTTCCCATAACTTCATGCTGTGACTGATCAGTTTAATCCCTCTGTAATTACTACAGCTCTGCACATCACCCTTATTCTTAAGAATCGGTACCAAAACACTTTTTTTTCCATTCCTCAGGCATTTTCTCATTTTCCAAAATGTCATTAAACAATCTTGTTAGAAACTCCACTGCCATTTCATCTAAACACCTCCATGCTTCCACCAATATGTCATCTGGACCAACATCTTTTCTATTCTTTATCCTCTTCATAGCTATCCTTACATCCTCCTTGCTAATCCACTGCACATCATGATTCACTATCCACACATCATCCAATCTTCTCTCCCTCTCATTCTCTTCATTCATCAACCCCTCAAAGTACTGTTTCCATCTGCTCAACACACTCTCCTTGCTTGTAGGTATGTTTCCCTTATTATCCTTTATCACCTTTACCTGCTGCACATGTTTCCTAGCTTGTTCCCTCTGTCTAGCCAATTGGTACATGTCCTTTTCTCCCTGCTTAGTGTCCATCCTTTCATACAACTCTTCATATGCCTTATCCTTAGCCGTCGCCACCTCTCTCTTTGCCACGCACCTCATCTCCTAATACTCCTGTCTACTTTCTTCATCTCTCTGACAATCCCACTTCTTCTTTACCAACCTCTTTCTCTGTATACTCTCCTGTACTTCCTCATTCTACCACCATGTCTCCTTGTCATCCTTCCTCTGTTCAGATGTCATATCAAGCACTTTCTAGCTGTCTCTCTTACTAGCTCTGCTGTAGTTACCCAGCTATCCGATCATCCTGACCACTACCAAGGGATTAAGACATACCCAAAATGTGCCCCTATTGAGAGTTATAAGGCAACAACCTTTCAGAGGAATTTTATCATCAAAAAAAAAAAAGCATTTCAAAATAATGAGCATGAGTTTGACTTTTTTAAGCATCAAGCTCTCTTCCTAACCAGTGGCCATCCTGAACACTACCAAGTATTTTGTTTTGTATACATATATATATATATATATATATATATATATATATATATATATATAAAACACTCATATCACATCACACTTGCTCCACATACACACACACAAAAAAAAAAAAAGCTCTCTTCACACACACAGTTATTAAGCCAGTACCTACCCCACCCAAGGCCTACCTGCACTGGCATCCTACAGGTCGTCATGGACATGAGCCTGCACTCAGCAAATCCATGCCAACAATGTGACTCCTACCTCAGTTACACTTGACAAAACCCTTTAAGCCCCTCACTGCCCTTACCTGAAAACATCCCTCTCTCCCATTTAACCCTATCCTCTCCTTATTCTCTTAATTACGGGTAATCTATGTATCTAGCCCCACTTGAAGATGTCCAAGGCAAAATGGTCTGTTCCAAACCTCATTTATTTTGCTCCTGATACTGATACTGATAAGATATTGATGCTATATACAGATTCACTCAATATGGGCTTCTCAACAATGAAAGCTATCTTTTATGTTAATAATTTGTTTCATTACATTCTGACTGCATATCATCTGAAATGCATAATTTCAAAATTCAGTGAATACATACAGAGTAAGATAAGCAGCTAAGAACAGACATTATGAAGACTAAAACTATTATTTTCGGCAAGAGTGCCACCCAAAAATTCAAAGTCGTGTGCTAATGTATTTAATAGTAAACAGTATGCAATGAAAATACTATTAAGAAAATGTCAATAATGTTATTCACTTTAAATTAAAGGAGTAGAGGGCTTGTTTACCTGTTGCATTAGTTTTATGCATTTCCATTATATCACGTGCTTATTTTTACCTTGGCTTAGAAAGAAAACATGGCTGTATTTATATTTAATTGTTACTGCTTACTTAATAAAGCAACGCCTTCTCTGTTATAGGATCTTTTCTATCCTGCTTACTTAAAACCATCCCAGAAAAGTGTGAGCCTAGATGAACATGCCATCCAAAGGATGGTGTCTAAGAATGCAGTAGAATCTTAAGTTGTATGAAGTCAGCACTGAACCAGATGTTCGAGGACATGGCAGACATTCTCGGCAAGTATACTCCTTGGTGAAACACTCATGCTGCATATTACTTTCCAATGAACAATGATTTAAAAAAAAAACAGAGAATCACGTTATAATTCTGTTTTCCATCAACTTCAGTGATTCAATGTAGTGCTACGGCTTTTCATATTGTCTAAGTCATTCAACATTCTGCATCTATACACTCACTCTGCAGAGCAGTGCTTTGCTTCTGATAAAAAAGTTGATGAAATGCTTTGGAAAAGATTCCAGATTTTTGAGATTCTGAAATGTAGGTAGGAGAGATGTTGACTTCAGGGAAAAGGAGATGAGGTCTGTAGGAAGTAACTTACTGGCTGTGTTAAGCCCACACGCTGCATGTCTATATTAGGACAAGGCCAAAATTGGCATAATTTACATTTTAAAGTAAAGGCAATGGTGAGTTTAGATAATTTCTACTACATATACTTAGTATTCTTCCAGAAAGAGATTATTCTTCAGAATATGTGCCAGAGGTAGTTTGAGAAAAATTACATACACAGATATATATATATATATATATCTATCTATATATATATATATATATATATATATATATATCTACTTCATAAAATATCATGTTATCATGTTTTATATATATATATATATATATATATATATATATATATATATATATATGTCTACTTCATAAAATATCATAAAATATCATGTTATCGAATTACAGTCCATTGAGACGTTTGCCAAATGTGCACATAATCGAATTTACACAACATTGAACCACAGAACATTGAAACCAACTCCCCAGATAATCATAACCATCTCACCACTAAAAATACCACACACCAACAACCTAAACTCTACAGCTAACAACATTAAGAAATAACTCACCTTACACTACAACGTCAACATCCACAACTGCCTTTACACATAATTCTACACCATCTTAAAGGAACAGCACTCTAACACACACTCAGAATAAAATAAATACATTATTTCTCCATATTTGCAGGGGGACAAGCCCCCCTGCACTCTCCATGTTAGGGTCTCTGCCCCCCCACACCCCCTACATTAAATATACCCAACTCTGAGATTGCAATGCTGAAAACAAAAGGGCATATTTACAGGTATGTTACCACTGCTGCTATTGACTACATGTCAGTAACCTGTATTCGATGTTCCATGCTTCAATATTGTGTAAACTTGTTTCAATGAAATGTAATATGATAATGTGGTATTTTGATTTTTTGAAGTAGACACACACACATATATATATATATATATATATATATATATATATATATATACATACATATTAGGCAAAATATGATAGTTATAAGGTACATGTTCAGATAGGAGGAATGTGAGCCTGAAAGAATAATATGGAAAAAACTGGAAGATTCAGCACGTTAGGTAGATTCTGCAATACTGTAACGGTGCTCTGTGAGTCCTGCTGTATCACTTCCATCAGACACTTTACTGGCCACCATGGCGTCCATACATGTCTACTTGTCTGCTTGTAAAGAAGGCCTCTGTTGTCTCAGGTACAGGACTAAATCACTTGTACTGTAAAGACTATGAAAATGGGTAAAGCAGAGGAGTGACTTTAGTTTATGTCACTGCAGTCACTTACTTTGATAAAGAATAGCTGAAGTAGATATGTTGGAGGAGTTACCCTTTAATCCTCTCATATTAAACTGGAAACATTTGAGAAGTAACCACCTGTAGAAATTGTCCTCCCCACAGTTGAGTGACATTTAAGATATGCAGGTAGATGTGTGCGTGAATGGGTGTGCCTTCTTTGAAGGTTGGGTGTCGGGCTGGCAACTCAGCACCATAAAAAATCCACTGCCAATCATTAGCGGACTAGAGTTCCACTGTGGCAACCCCTAACCGGGAAAAGCCGAAAGACATTACTAGCCAGTGGAGAAAAAGATAAGAACAAACAGATGAGTTCCACTGAATACCTTACAAAGTAAATGTCTGCAGTATAAACAACACCCAGATTCTCAGCTGAACAGATTCTTTATTCAGTAATACTTTATGGTTTGCCTCAGCACAACAGTACACACTGAAAAAATGTGTTTCAGTGCAGCACTTTTGGTATTTATTAGTTTTACACATGGATGTATTTGTAACTTTCTTTATTTTTGCAGATGAAATCAGCCATAGTAATACCAATTTTTAAAACAACTACTAGTGAAATTTATAGTTAACTTCTGAAAGAAGTTTTGTCACAAAAATCACTTTACAAGATCACAGTAATTTTACTTTTTAAATACCTTTATTGAATTATCACTTGTGGCATAGGCACATTTACATTTATATAAAAGTAACAAGACTGTATTAACAAGTTAAAAAGAACAAATATTATGCTTCACGTATTTGCTATATATCATATGACCAAAGTAAATTACATAAATTATTCAGTTTCTGCCCCCTTTTTTAAACAAGAAACACCTTTATTATACCATCACTCATGACATAAGCAAACATATGTTGATATAAATGAAAACAAACCACACCAGCACAATCTTAGTTGCAAGTATTTTATGTCACAAACCATACTGGCGCACTCCCAGTAATCCACTCAGTCATTTTCAGTCATACATTACATAGCTCATTTAAGTCCTGTGTTCTTTTAAACATAATTCCTCCCCTGTATGTATTGTTCCCACAATTCCCATTTTTTTCCTGTGTACTAAATGTTGACCATAGCAAACTACAGTGTTACAGGATGTTACAGGAAGAATACAGAGATTTTGTGAGAATGTGAATAAAAGAAGATACGGAACAATGCATCAGGATCTATATTCATATAAATGAATTCCATAAAAATGCCAATGTTTTGCTAAAGTTGCAGCATTATCATTAAACGTATTAAACTGTATGCAAATATAAGAAAGGTGGTTTATTGCGTTATTAAGAATCAAAATGAAAACATCAGCCTTTAGCTGCAGTGTGATGCTGATAAGGATAAAGCTAGACGTCTAGGTTCTTATAAAGAAATTTAATGAATAAAACCAAATGATTAAAGAATAAAATTACAAACCCAAAATACTATGCTGCAAGCATACATCTCAAAGATCAAACATGCACATTTGTTATATAAATTCTTCAAACGTCATTCTCCCCAGAGTCCAGCAGTGCCAATAAATGAGAGTGGCAAAATACCCAAGTGGGCAAGAAATGCCATCCATCCATTTGATAAAGTTATTTCATATAATTTATTTTTAAATTTGATTTATATTGTATGAAATAGCACTGTTGCATTTTAGAGCATGCTGGCTTCCTGAAGGAAACAAAAATGCAGAAAAATAATTAAACCAACCTTTAGGATATTTCTGATTAAGCAGAAATATCTAAACAAATAATAGGTCTCTATATTTCTTCAGACCCCAGATAATTAAGCACAGCGGATTACTTATAAACTCCTGCTGCATATCATGTTGTTACCCATGATGCACTGATTCTTCTGTCCTCTATCTAACCAAAGAATATTCTGCTACACAAGTTTTGCATATAGGGCTGAACCTTGTATATTACAAGTGCATCAAAAGTGCTTCAAATAATTTAGTTGTATTCTATTTTTTCACTACTGTTAAATTCCCACAGTTGTCCACAGACAAACATTCTTATAGTGTTACCTGATGGAAAAATCCTCTAAAAACCTAATTCTTTTTTATTATTTGCTGTATTAATATTTATAAAATCACCATACAGTTTACAGTATATTGGTAAAGGCAATTCAAGATGAAGAAGACTGGAGACACAATTGTAATATTAGCAGACCAGAATATGTTATGAGTCAGGCTATTCCTTCACTCTAAGGCTTCATTTGCTGAAAATAGTTGTAGGCAAAAGAAAGCTTTTAGGGCTCCAACATCTTGTATGGAGTGCACAGCTAGAAGAAAGGAAGAACTATTGGAAAGTTAGACTTTAATAGCATGTACTCACCCAAGGTGGTATGTGATGGCAGAAGAATGCAACAAAAAATAAGCTAAAGCCATAATGGAAAGAAGTAGGCCTGATGCTGTAGCAACCTTTTGTGGGAAAAATTGAGGAAGGTAACTAGATCATCATGTATATGTTTTATAAACAAAGTGGTAAATCCAAACTAATATACAGCATTAAGAAGCATTGTTCTCTGTACTGATGGGGGTTATTATAACAGTATAATATACTTAATGTAAGTAGTAAAATGCTAAATTGATCAATATGAGAAGAAACAGATATAAGATATGCTGGGGAATTGCAGCAAACTTACTGAAGTGATGAAGTGTAGTATGCTTCAGACATGATTATCTGTAGACAATGGTCTGTTTAGATTATTTTGCGCTGGACAGTGAGGTATGTGTCCATTAGGGAGTGATTATTGAGGGATATACTTTGATAAGGCTACTTAGTGAATGTATGGTTTTGTGCATTTAGTAAAACAATAAAAAGAATGGTACAGGAAAATGATCAAAATATTGTGTATGAGATTTTCTCCAACATAATATATGTATAGTACAGATATATTTGGAGCAATGTACTGCATTCTTAGTATATTGTAGGACTGAATATTTTCTCTAATGTCTGTGCAAAAAAAAAAAACAAACTTGCAAAAAGACATGCCCCGGGATTCATGAACCTTGCGCCAGGCGCACGCATAGCGTAGGCGTTACAATGCCAAATATGGCCGCCGAGCGATTCAGGTATGATCCAGTTCCACGTGCACTACCGGTGTGCGCTGGATCTGCGCTGCCCCCGGCGTAGGTATGCTAAACACCCCATGTGCGGTGTTGCACCATGCAAATGAAGGCATATAGCGATCCACGAAGTGGCGCAGGCGTAGCATAAGGCCACGGCAATGTAAACCAAAAAAAAACGGTTTACATTTTCCCAAACATAACATAGGAGTAACGGAAGGCTGTCAGCCTCAGGTATCACACTGTTACCATATGCCAATGGCGAAATACACAGAGAATGTCAAAAGAAAACATGCACAACATGTAAATAATAACATAAATGGTATGTCCACAGAAACTCACAGCAGAACCCCAGGACATGTTTTCAGAAGGTGAAAAACAATGAAATAATATGACAATGTTATAAAACAGCAGCGTAATACACATCAGCTTCACAGCCATAATACACCATGGTATGCATGGAAAGCCACAACCACGGTGCAAGGGTTGCCAAGGACTCGCAGCAGTGTTCGGCGTGGTAACTATGAATTAGTAGTCAATGCCATGCAAATGAGGCAGATAATACTGAATCGCAAAATCCCCGCCGGCGTAAGGCTGTACCAAACGGCGCAGCGGTAATACACCGAGGAGTGGCTCAGAGGGAATACATGTCACCTGCAGAGGGGTGTGCCACTGTAAGAGGAAGCACATTGGAGTTCAGCAAACCTGGGCTGTACATTGCACATCACAGCTGCAGGACCGGCGTGTGGGGAAATAGTTGAGCTGAGAGCACACAATGCGCGCAGAGGTGCATGTGCACGAGGATGACTACGTTCCCTTAACCCAGTCATGTGACGCTCGCCCCGCAAATAGCATCGGAAACAGGAAGGTGATGTTGAGAATATGAGGAAATGCGGAAGAAGTGTAATTGGAGTAATAATGAGCAATCAACACTAATCAACCCACAAAGGCCAATCGGCGGCAGCTGACAACTCTGCATGCAGAAACCTGCAAAACGGGATAGGGGAGGCATATGAATGCAAAGAAAGTAGAGGAGGTAGCAGATTGCAAAGAGTGAAGACCTGACACAGCAGAGCCAAGCAAACAGGCAGCAGAACGGTGGTGGCACACAAAACGCACGATATGCCATGTCCCAGAAACTACACATGACAGGGCTCTGCAGGATGCATGCCAGGAAATAGTAGGTGCAACATGCAGAAATAGTAAGGGAAGGTCGAAAGGTAATCCATTGCAGGCAAGAGTAATGCAACACCAAAGGCAACAGCGTTGCAGTGCCAACGGTAAAACACGGAAGATAATCCCCAGATACGGCTGTACAGACACACCCTATGACATCACCGGGTATACAGCACAATAGTATAAAGTGTGAATGCACACAACACACAGCCGTGTATTCCCAAACGCCGCACCATAGGTGTAAACACACGGGGAACTTTTAAAATGTACATGTTGGGTGCTGCCGTGGCCGTGATCCATCAGCATGTGTTAGAGACAGATGGTGTTGTGGAGGAAGGTGCCGACAACTACCGTAGGCCTCAGAGGAGAAGGAGAGTGTTCAGACCAAGGGTAACCTACCAGGGGCTACAAGACCTGGAGATAGTAGAGCGTTACAGGGTGGATAGGGACACGTTACAGCAAATAGTGGAGCTGTGCCGGCCACGCCTGAGAACAAGAAACAACAGAGGGGAGCCCATCCCAGTGGACACAAAGGTATGTGTAAGCTTGCGAATACTGGCCACAGGTACCTTTCAAAGGCCAACTGGGGATATAATGGGCATCTCACAGGCATCAGCATCCAGGGTACTACACCAGTTTCTGGATGCCATGTTACCATATGCCAATGAGCATATATACTTCCCCAGATCTCAGGAGGAGTTGGCTAGCAATATGCGCCACTTCCACCGTGTGGCACAATACCTGGAGGTACTGGGTGCGATAGACTGTACGCACATACAAATCAAGTCACCACCTGGGGAGCAGGGTAGACACTACATAAACCGCAAGGGATTCCCATCCATCAATTGCCAGGTCGTGTGCAATGCGCAGGGCATTATCATGGATGTGTGTGCTGGCAGCCCTGGAAGCTACCACGACTCCCATATCTGGCATGCCTCACAGCTGTACCAGGTATTCGCCAGGGGGGA
Organism: Protopterus annectens; assembly: GCF_019279795.1. NCBI lineage: Eukaryota > Metazoa > Chordata > Ceratodontiformes > Protopteridae > Protopterus > Protopterus annectens. Next base: position 155,112,933 of record NC_056749.1, on the reverse strand, counting down.
CATCCCACAAGGCCACCTTGTGGGGATGCTGGCTATGCACTGGAGCCGTGGATGATGACTCCCATCAGAAATGCACACACACACACATGCAAGAACGCCATAATGAGGCACACGCACAAACCAGAATAATCATAGAGCGTGTGTTTGGGATGCTGAAATCACGGTTCCAGTGCTTGGATACATCCGGTGGAGCCCTGCAGTACTCTCCAGGCACATGTGCCCACATATTCATAGTATGTGCCATGCTACATAATATAATCCTGCGGAAGCAGCTGCTGCAGGGACATAATGGTGAAGGGCCATAAAGCCCACCACAACTGCCAAGGCCAGTCCAGGCACAGAGGGTTCAGGACCATGAACACACTGTGCCAGCCCCAGTAGGCAGACAGAGGCATACCCAATATGCCTATGCCCTGGCAAAGAGGGAACGTATAGCACATACTCTGACAGCGTAGGCCCCATGGACTGACACCTCCCTACCTGCACACACAGTGAAATGAACGGCACACAAACATGACCACCCGTAAAGTGTACCGTATGGGTGGCCCCATGTGTGACTCCAACATGGGCAGCCCCCAAACACTGTACACCCAACAGCCAGTGGAGCATGGAACGCCAACACCTGAACAGTACGCAGGTCCTACAGCAGACGGCGTTGCTGTATGCTGCCACATTCGCCACAAGGTGTATACATATAAACATATATATATGTGCATATACATATATGTAGATAGATATAATTGCATATCTAGAAATATATGTACACATATACATTTAAGTACTACAGTTAAGACAGGGAATCAGAGGGATGTAAGATGACTGAGATGTAACACGTGATATCTGTACATAGTATACATAGTGAAACGACAACCTGAGCATCCGGGAGGTTTAACAGAAGAGGATACCGCCAACCATGGAACGGGCAACATACCGAAATGCATAACCATGAGTCGGAATGATCGCCAGACCACAGTACTGTAACAGTACATGCGTGGGTAATAGTATGATGATATGAGGGGGGAGGTAGACACCGCCACTGGTGTCACGGCCCACGCAGGTACTGTGTGCAACCGTCCCCATGAGTGCCGTAGTATGTGTATGTGTGCGGTGAGGGTGCCGTGTGTGTTGCTGTGCGAGTGTAATGTGTGTGTCTCTGTAATATGTGTATGTTGGTGCCATGTTAGAGGCAGAGTGGAGTAATATGTGTAGGCATACGGTACACTAGCCACTGGCATATGTACACCAGTAGTCCCAAAGTAGTAGTGAGAGCCCCACCATGGCTAGGCATGTGGCGACGTAGAACGATACAAAGTGACAATGTCCCAGATTGTAGCACAGGAATATACCCCACAGGAAATGGAAAGGACGTATGTATTACTCATACCCGTATGTATGACACCGATATGCTAATTGCAAAATGATACGTCTGCAAAGTCACACAGCAATAGGTATGTACCGCGGAAATACGTATGTGATACCCCAGTACTGACCGTGGCCACGTATCGGCCCGTAAACACCGCTGTGTGTTCTACAAGTGTCAAACAAGCAATCCCCACCTGAATAGGTGGCAACCACTGGCAAACAGGCCATCCCAAGAACAGGACCACAATGACTGTAAATATCTGGGACATAATGACAAGGGTTAGTCGTCATGTACAAACAACCGCTGATATACCACAGATGTGACGGAGGAATACATGCATGCAGCACACACGCAGGCGATACCAACACCACATGACAACAACACAACCTACACTCCCATACCAACAGACAATTAACTGTCAAATCTCCAGGCAGGGATGGAGCACACAGACAACCATACCGTGTATGTAGAGATGCAAGGCCCACAACCCGTATCCGTCACCTACAACCTCCGATATCCCCCATCGTACATATTAAAGGGATACAAACCGTAATAGCAGCACAAACATACAGGCAGTCAATGACATCTGCATAAACGCAACATCTTGCGTGGGAAACACAATCAAAGGTGGATGCATACTTGCATGCGTTGTTTAAAGGAATACAACAGTCATGTTACACATCCGAATGCAAAACACCATCAACAGACGTCGTCAGGACAGGGACACCCACATGTCGAACCAAATACTATACCCAACACACACAATCCATGACTAACACCACTGCAAAATGTACCTGTCGCCACACATAGCGGCTGCAGTTACACATAACATAACACAATACAGACCATCTCCACGAAGGTAGGGCAAATAGCCAACGCCCAGGTGAGGGATCCAACCATACCCCAGTTATGACGCGTAATGTCCAAATGGAGTAGATGCACAGGTGATATGCACACAATTACTCACTGAGGAACAGCAATTGGTGGGATGAACCCACATGTTGCAGGTATTGACGGATATAAGGATGACTCCCAGGATATTCAAACCGTATACTCATACCGAACCAGCAGTGTACAACCGAAAGAGAAATAAAAAGGAAAACCGATACACGGAATGAAACACGGAACGAAACACCGACAAGGTATGTAGAACACGATATGTACGGGTGTGTAACGCATGATGTGTATGACGAAGCTGTACTGTATGGGAATGGTGTTTGTAAGTAATGACACTTGTCCATAATGCAGAGAGTGGTGAAAGGTGGTTATGTAGTGCTATCCTGCTGAGCATACCAACGACTGTGGACACCGTGTGCACAGCAGTGGGACATCATGTACACAGCCGAGACACCACAAGGGCTGCCACAGGGGGGCATTAGAGAGAACAATGCCAGACCACATGCCGATGCTGGCAGTGGATGTCCAACAAGGAAGTGCCATAGCAGGGGATAGGACATGTATGTATACTGTCACAGCACACATGTGTATGGGCATATACCGTCGATGTCATACGTAATGTGCAGCTGACATGCACATATGCCGTGCAGTAGGGGATACTATGTCAACTATGTGTAATGTAAAGCTGTCAGGGTGGATATGACAGACATTATACACAGTATCACAGGCATATCATGCATAACGGAGGTATCGCCTATTGGTATGTACAATAACAGGATACATATGGCCTGTAGGTATGGGACAGAGTAGTAGCATCATAGCCATCCGAAATGGAAGGTACACCAAGTAACCATGCCCAAAGGATCTGTAGCAGGTGCACTGTGGGCAACAATGAAGTCTGGCAGGTCCATGTGTAAACACATGTGCAGTGTACACAGTAGTGTCACCTCCCCATGGTAGTGTCCTGTGAACAGCAGAGGCGGGTGTCAACTGCATGTCTACACAGTACCACTGCTGTGGTGGTACCATGACTACGTGTCACTCAAACAGCAAGGGAGGTATCACATGAACAGTGCCACTGTGTGTCCCTGTGGGATGTGCACAGGACCTATGTTCCACAGCATGGTGTGTGTTGTGTCTGCGGAAGTAGCACAGAAGCCCAGCCCATGCAGTGTGGTATGTGTGCACATATCCATGAGCAGTCCGTTCACACTGCCCACTGCAATTGTCATGTAGGAGGAGTATATGCATCAGTAATGCGGAGGACATGGTCCGTGTCAGAGCAGAAGACACCCCTGCGTATGTGGTATGCAGATGTGTACAGATGTGTTTTCCGTCTGTCAGCCGCATATGTAAACCGCCCGAGCCTGGTACACATCGTGGCATGACAATGCTGTGCCATGTAAAGTTGTAGCCGTTGTGGAAGGTACACCATAAATGTGGTATTGTACCCTTGACCATGTGTAGATGTGTGTATGCCACAGGTACAATGGCTACCTATGTACCAGCATCACACACAGTACAGATAGGTGTGGCCCTGCAGAAGTGTATCCATGCCACAGTGGAATACGGTAACCACAGGACCGTGTGGGGCATATGTGTGTACAGCAACCATGTACAATGTGATATGTATGTATGGGGCCAGTATCCATGTGATAGTCAGTGGGTGAATGTTGCTATGCAAAGGTGATGTGCATGCACCATGTGTCATGCATCCTGATGCCATGACACCCACATGATGTATCCGCCACACTGACACCCATATGGTCGGTATCGGTATGAGCTGGTGGAGCAATAATGGTGCCAGGTATGTAGGTGTGGGATATCTAGGCATGGACAGTACTCTGTGACAGCATGTTGTGTATGTAAGCAAATAGTGAACATGAGGGGCCCCATGACTGAGGACTGTGTAATGCCATATGTACCTGACATGTAGTAGGTACTATGATATGCTTGCACCACTGTGTGTCCTGTCCATGAGTCATATAGCCTAACATCCTGAGACACAGGGTATGATGTGCAGGTGGATGTATACGTTGCCAATACCAGAACGTGGAATGGTGCTGAAGGGCAATGTGAGGACGTCTGATGTGTTGGCCTCTGTACCACCCCAACCGCCCATGCAACAGTACGACAGGTGGCCAGCATGTGTATGTGGCGTGCTGTGGCACACACAAGCCCAACAAGGGTGCCAGGAAAGGCATGGAGGCCATCAATGTGTGCGTGAAGCAAGTTCGTGAGGATGTGCCCCAGTGCCATTCAGAACGGTCCAGTCATGGGTGTATGACTGCAGTCCCACATGTGCAATGCAGTGCCACCCATGGGTAGTGCGAGAGATGCGGCTGCGCGGTGGTCAAGGTACACAATGTCCGACAACAGGCTAGCAGTGAATATAGTGGGCTGGTGCGGAGACACATACCAAACAGGTTGGTGGGACAAAACAGCTAGGGACATCGGAAGGTGACATTGGGCCAGTGTCCCAGGACATAACGTGTGCATGTCAGTACCATGTATGTGTCCACAGGGACACTACGATGTCCATGTATGGATTGCGACCCTGTAGTGAGTGAGAGTGTGTATTGTTGGTAAGTACACCATCGCCTGGCACATTGCCAACATTATCTCAGTCTGCAATGCCTGGGTGACTATTGTATGTGACATTGAATGTGGATGTAGCCAAACAACACAGACATACCACCACACTGCCTGAGGCCCCACACCGCAATGTGCGGCAGTCATGTTTAGGTAGCTAGCCTTGGAGCATGTGATGGACCTCGAGGACCCACCATGGCTGACAAGTGATGCACCCCACACATGTGAATATACACCACCGTGCAACAGCCTGCACATCTGCTCGTACATCAGATGTGCATGAAACATGACCACCACCGTGGCGTCTGTGAAAAGGTCAGTACCGCCATGTCTCTGTGTGGAATAGCATGGTCCCTACCATCGTGTACATGCTACGGAAGCGCACTGTGGTATGTGTCAGCATATGTATGTACACTGTCCATCTGCCGGGGTGTCATGCCATTAACAACTGCTGTCAGCAGACGTCAGTAGTACTGGCTGTAGTACACATGTTCTGTGTATGCTGCGATGGGTGTGTTTCCAGGGTGTGGCTAGCAGGGCCGTGAAGCATATGTGTTCATCCACCAAAGGGGGGATAACCCCAGGTGCAACACACCAGACACATGGAGGTATTGTGCATGCTGAGGGTAGTGTAGGTCTGGTATGTGTTGTGTAATGTGTCAGCCAGCTGGGTGGAGTGCATGCCTCAAGCATGTGTAGGTACATGGGTGTCTATTCTAGGGAAGTGTGGGTTGCTGTCAGCACATGGCAGTATCAGCTGTCTGAGGCCCAATGTACAGTATAACAACACAGACAGCATGTAACCTGCGGTGTACAATGTCAACTCTGTTGCCTGTTACAATGTGTCTAGCAGTCACAAACATGGGTATCTGCACATTGAGCACCTATGATGCATTGTGTTCGGCAACTATCCAGGATGTGTGCAAAACACTGTGTGATGTGGGATCCCCTCACCTGTGGGTGTTGCAGTCCAGGTATGTGCCTGGGAGGTACGATCCGTGTACAATCCGTACTCGCAGGCGTGCTGTGCAGAGCATGGAGACAGGTCCCAGTCACTGCAGATAAATGTGAGTGGTGCAATAGTGTGTGTGCCTTGCTTGTGTGCAGCACAGTGGAAGATGCAAGCAATGTCCCACATGACCCCATGCCGTGCCTGCCTGTTACAGCCCTGCCGGAGACAGTTATGTGACACCGCCACAGAGGCAGTATAGCATGTGAAGATGTACATGTGTGCTCCACACCCCAGGCAGATGGCTGCAGGTCATGTGTGCCACAGCAGTGTGATCGACCAGAACTGTCATAGCGGTCAGATACCACATGCCTGTATAATTACAGTATGAGCATAGGCAACAGTTGCACTGACACAGTAGGTCAATGTACAGTGTCCCTGTGTTCAGACCACTGCCTACTGTACACTTGGCTAGACACACACCCAGAGGGTGATGACACCGGTGAGCCATCACATGTCCCAGTACACGTAGCCTGTGTAATGCCATCACAGGGCGGTCGCAATAACATGTTGTATGAGAGATATATTGTACCAGGTGATGTGTCATGTGTGCATATGTTGAGTTGCACAGCTGTTCACACGTCCGCAACATATCAGTGCATGATGCCTAGTGTAACATGATGTGTGGAACTGCACAGTGATCCACAAGAGGGTCATCCGAGACAGGTGTGTTGTGAATGGTGTAACCCATGGTTCCACAGGATATACACCGGTGCTGTTGGCTGCCATGCTGGGGGCCACCAGTGGTGCCTACAGTGGTCATACAGACATACTGCACACATTGTTCTGGCAGGAATGTCCATTGTTGTAGATGATGTGTTACTACGTGAAGGTAGGTGTGTGTTGTGAATGTTACCCATCCAGATGTGACCATCAGGTGCAGTTATGGTTGTCAACAGCATCACACCCATCCACAGCTGTCAGCACCCTGTCCCCAGAATGGGTATCAGCCGCCCTCGTACTGTGTGACTAATGTGCAGATGGCGGAACACCTACTACTGGCTGGCTAACAATGTCATCTAAAAAGGCTATGTGATGGCTGGAATACGCCGTTCTAATGTATAATGATGGTATCCCAATGAAGTACATGGAATCACATATAGTAAGCCATGGCTGGCATGTAAACCATGTACAACAATGACTGTGTGACAGACACAAACAATGTGGAGCCATGTTGAACATGCACCCGTGAGAACACCAAATGAGGTATGTTGCACGTATCAATGTACAACTGTCAGCTATGGGCACAGCATGGATGCAGACGCACATCCCCCACAGGCAGTACCGCTCCATGTTGGTAGGGGGGCATTGCACGAGTACATGTGACAGTTGCTGTACCGCCACATGTACTGCATATCCGTCATATAGGGGTAGCAGTGGTACATGACTGTTGGACATACCTGTACATACGACCATGTCCCACAGGATATGTGTTACGTGTGTACAACACCTGTTGTACAGTCATCAAGCTGTGAAGTGTATGGCTGCCAGTGTACCTGTGTGACATGTTGTGCAATGGTACGCAGTAGCGCATTGCATGCCCACATGTCCCACACAGGTGCATAGCCTGAACATACAATACAAATAGGGTGTTGGATAATAGCAACCCACAAGAGCTGATGGGTATGGGTGGCAACCCACTATCACCTGTCCGGGTAAGGTGTGCATGTCCATGACACATTAGCACCTGAGATGTTAGCAGTACAGCTGTACAGGGCGGCATGCATATTTGATCACTAATACCCTTGGTGTTCCACCACTGGCCTGTTGACAGACAGACACCAACACAATGTGCAGCATTGACATGTGCACAGCACATCACCGCTGGCTACAGTAGAACAGGGTTACCGTGTAGACACGTGCACAGAACATCTGCGGCAGCCACAGTCAAACACGGTATGTGTTGAACCCCACCGTCATTGTAGCCCATGCCACAGACAGATGTTCATGCATCTGTGTATGTACAGCTGGGAATGTCCCTGGCCTAGCAGTATAGCTGTGTCAGTGTTGCGAACAACATACTGAATGGGCTGGGTGTGTGAGGTGTGTGTCATACATGTATGGTCCGATGGATGATACCATCAGTGCCCCCGCTATGTGAACATCCCTGTCCCCATAAATGGATACCTATGCTGTGCCCAACACCACGGTCCCTGTGGGAGGGATGGTGCTGTATGGTGCACCCACCGACATGGCGGTGGCAGCAGGCACTGGATGTAGACATATGTGGTACCCATGTCAGGCCAGGGTACCATCCATGTGCATGGGATATCATTGTGCGGGCACATACAGCACTGTGTTGAACAATATCACAGCACATAGCACCTGTCAGTGGTATTGTGTATGCATGGATGTGCGATACCAGCATGCACCATACACAGCCCCACCAAGCAGCATGCTGCCTACCTTGCAGAAGGCCATTGTCCACACCATGATGATAGACATGCGTAATGTCCATATGCACGTAGCAATGACATATGGAATTGACAGCCACCCTCCCAATACCAGTATCCCCCAGGTGGGACACATCCCTGTGCCATGTATGTGACATACCCTGCCATACCATGCAGCCCTGTCCAGCAAGGCTGCACGTGCATCACAGTCATACATGGTGTGATGGCCAAATGGCACTTGCACTATCAACTGTCCAGAGCAGTAATGTGGCACTGATGCACCTTGTGGTGTTACAGGTGCTGTGTGTTGGCGTGTACAACGTGCGAGCGCACATGCTATGTATGACCATCCCTGCTAATGTCATATGATTACACAATGTCCCATGTGTATCACATGTGCAATACAGGTGAGCCGTGGCAGGTTGTCCAACACCTGTACAGTGCTGTGTAGATGTGCATGGCACAACACATGCATGTACAGGTGTCCACGTGTATGTGTGCAGTGCCACCGCTGATGTCCATAATGCTGTGTCTGTGATGCCTAGCAACATATACACAGCATCCAGGTGGACAGTAGAACTGTGCGCACATCGGGACACATGCCAACTGGTATGAGCACAGGTGCAGGCAGATACACATGTCCACAGCAGGTTACCATCAACATGGTGTGTGTACAGTGTGATGAGTTGACACACAGATATGATATGATACCCGCTGCCTAACGGTGTGACAGCAACACGTCAGCTGTGTCAGTGCCATGATGCATCGCAGAGATTACTGTGCAGATGTCATACATGTCATAGCAATGTATGTCCAGCGGTATGCCAGTACATCAGTGTAAATGTGACCTGTCACCATCATTATGTCTTACAGATAATGCCTCGTTCATGGCTGCCAGCCTTCAGCCACCAGGAGGATGATGTAATCATACCGTTGCTCGATGACAACTATGACCTGCTATTCAGCCGTGTTCCACAGCAAGCGCAGCAGCGGGATGACCTGTGGCAGGATATGCGCAGGAGGGTGAACGACGTGGGTGGCAACAACCGCACCTACCAGCAGATACGCCGACACTGCACGGACCTAATACGGCACGTGAAACAGCGTGCCACCGCAATCGCCAGAGAACAAGGTGGAACAGGTAGTGGGCCACCAACCCAGCCCCCACTCACACACACGGAGGAGCTCCTGGCCAGTCTGGGGACACCCAGGGAACATCATGCAGAAATACTAGCTGCCATCGTGCAGGTGGGTGTCTCCCAACCAACGAGCCTGGAGATGCCTGGTAAGTCAGTCTTGCATATGTGTATAATATCTGCCGTAGGTGTGGGTGTCACAGTACACCACGTAATGTACCAGCACATGCCAGGTATATGGGCACACAAGCTGCATACTACAGTATGCTACGTTGTGTTTGCAGACATGTGCATACCACATGCTATCACACAGGTACATGATGTGTCATGCACAGTGCTTACTGTGGCTACAGTCATGGATAATGTTTATACTGTTGTGTCACCCCTATACAGGTACCTCTGGCATGTCGCACAGCCATGGGTCCATCGCAGGTGAGACTGTTGTTAGTAACAGGCATGTTACAGTGTATAGATATTCGCCATGTGGCCAGGTATAACATGCACACCTGGGTTCTGCTCCAGTCACAGTATACAGGTTGCACCACCAGACACACACGCCACCCATGTACAGTAGATACAACTTTTAGTATACACTGGCATGAAACCACAGTACCTGTCAGTGTGATATATGCAGTCAGCTATGCATACAATGGTGGAGGTGTTCTACAATGGATGCATATGTAGTATGCATTGGAACACCATTTGTGGTACGCACACAGTACCACATAGTGAGCTGTGATCTGGCCAGCACACAGGTGTTACCAATGTGACATATGCCCCTGCATTGTGTGCACACGTTGTGACACAGCACACGACATGCCCCACGCCCGTGGTGTTCTTTCTCCAATATTGTCACACCATGACATGACCTACGCCCGACATAGCAAACATCCACACTGTTGTCTGCATAGCCCTCTGGATTGTGACACATCTGACTTGTATGGGTGTATGTCACATGGGCCACCACAGGGATGGGTACACGATGCCCATCACACACAATTGTCCATGACCCAGTCAAACATGGCCATGGGTGATAGCCACAGGCATGTTGCCACACAGTACGTCTGGAGTGGATAGACACCGTTGCACATTGTCCAATCATAGTGCGATCATAGCTGTAGTGGACCACCTGTACATTTGATGTGGTACACCAGACAACCGGAATGCCTGTCTGCAGCCACCGGAGGTGCCACCAATGTCTACCATATACGTGCTGTGGAACAGCATGACTGTGCTGCAGACATGGCAATGCAATGCATCCATGTTATGCATCGCACAGAAACATACCTGTGTCCTGCTGCCATGCAGTGGCACAGTGCCTGTACTCCCCACTGTATAGCTATGTACATGGCTCACACCAACCACACCTGCACAGACATCTTTGTTACACATGCATTCTATCTGTAGCCTGTACACATAACACTGCAATGTGACGCCCAGTATGATGTGGTGCATGTGGTGGGACACCATTGTCACATGTCCACATGTTATCGCACATGTCGGCGGAGTACATGTCAAAGTGACGCCAGCCATGTGTACTGTTAACCTGCCTGTGGCCACACGGTCTATCACGGTGATGCATGCAAACTACCATGAATGTGTGTACTGCATGCCTACTGAAATGACACCTGCTTGATGTAGTGTGCACCCCAGGGCAGTATGCATACTACCACTATTAATGTCTGGCCTGCATTCTCTGAGCTGTGGTGTGGGAATGCTGCATGCCATCTGCAATATCACATGCATGATGTGTCTGCGTGTGTGTGTGTCTGCGTGTGTGTGTGTCTGCGTGTGTGTGTCTGCGTGTGTGTGTGTCTGTGTGTGTGTGTGTGTGTGTGTGTCTGTGTGCATGTGTGTGTGTGTGTGTGTGTGTGTGTGTGTGTGTGTGTGTGTGTCTGCGTGTGTGTAATCTATCTTACAGTATGTCTTTGTATTCACATGTGGTGTAGGTGCATCCCCTCCTGCGGTCCATCTGATGCTAGTGTCCCCACAGATACTAGCGGTGATGACCATATGCATGAGGTACAAGCAGGGTTGTCAGGGGCAGAAGCTGTGCCATTGGTTACCATCCCACCTATGTCCCCCTCATCCCGGCACACGGTTCTGATGCCGATACATACCACATCACCGTTGCCCATAGAGGAAGGACAGTCAGCATCTGTTGGCATTGAGCAGGAATGTGTGGTGGCTACAGAAGGTGCGCGTACACACCATGTTGCCAGTGTAATGACTGGTGATGTGCCACACAGGCATGTGGCTGGAGCTGCTCGTAGGAGGACCTCTGGCAGACATGCACCTGCTGTACAGGGTGCAGCAGCTGGTATCACCAGACGCATGTTCCAGACTGTAATGCCGGCACAGGCACATGCTGAACGGCAGAACCAAGAAGGGCAGAGGCTGCAGAGGGCCGCAATCCATTCCCTAAATGAGAACATCCAGTCATTGGCGAATGCTCAACAGCAGATTGCTAATGTACTGGATAGGCGATTAGGTGAGATGGTTGGAATCCTCCACCGAGGCATGTCAATCCGCGAGTGTGAGCTGTCTGTGCTGGAACACCTGGTAGGGGTGAGGCGTAGGACACGTGGCCGTAGGCCAGCAACACCACCTAGTGTAGGTTGATGTGTGCGTGCCACCTCTCATGCCCACTCACACAGTGCCGGTAGCAGCAGCAGTGCAGCTGGTGCTACACCGACCACACCAGGACACAGCAGGCCATGTGGACATGGCCCTGGCCGGTCCCAGTGTGGACACGGTTCCAGCGGACATGTGTCATCGGAGAGTGGCCACTCCATACCTCCACCTGGTAGTGCCCGTGCGACCCTAGGCGGCATGGGTCACGTGGCTGCAGATGGACACAGTGAGCCGTAAAACCTGCACTGTACAGTCTGGGGCTGCCAAGTATACCCCGTGTAGGCATCACGTATGGCTGAACTGTGTACACACATACCCACACACGGCAGACACAACTGTAGGGCTCCACCACATCCACATGTATTCTACACAGTCATGCCCAGTAAATGCACCGGCCCTTACACACACACATGATGTCATCCATTGGTACAGCCTATGCCCCTGGCACACATATCACCCTGTGCATATGATGAAGCCTCTGTCGCATCACTGTCATCCACACCATCGATGCACGGTTATGCAAATATATTCTGATGCACAGGGTGGACAAGATAGTGAGAGGTGTATGTGATACCTGTGTACGCATAGCTTGTGATGTGTATGTTGCAGTGGTTGTGTGTGACAAGTGACAGGTGCGTATGTGATGTGGGTTGTGTACTGTCATCATGCAGCAGACATACCATGTAGTGCAGGTGCAGCATGCATTGAGCTGTGTACACGGTATGTGTGATGGTTACATGTGTAGCACCATGTTGGTTCTGTTAACCTGTATGCCTCATATGGTGTACTTGCATGTGCCTACTGGGAGAACTGTTATCAGTCCCCCACGTGTAGCTGTGGGTTACCCACAGGCACATCTGGCAATATCAGCATACCACATGTACCCGCAACCTGCCTGGACACCTACATAGGTACATAGGTGCATAGGTACATACTAGGCTATGTGCCCTACGGCATGTGTAAGCCTAGCCAGAGTGTGTGTGGCTTTCACCACCCCTTAGGATGAGGATACTATATCCATTGGTCTGCTGTCCCTCTGTCCAGCAGTGACACAGAGATGATTCCTGGGGCATACCTACGATCTCCCATCCACACGTCAGGATTACTCTTGGACAGAGTCAGTGAGGGGCTCTGCTTCACAAGGGCTGGGAATCTGTTCCATGGTGTAGGGAGTCTCTGGGCGATGAACCTGTCCCTCCAGCACGTCCTATTTATATCCGTGTTGAGGTTTGTGTCTGTTGCTCTCGTGCCCGTGGTTGTTTGGATCCTAGGAGGTGGAGCATGCCCATGAAACCCAGGTTGGACATGGCCATGTATGTCAGGCACAGATCACCTCGGAGCAGACGGTGTGAGAAGGTATAGAGCCGGAGTTCCCTCAGTCGGGCAGCATGTGACATATGTTTCAACACCTTTATCCCTGTGTTGGGGAATGTTTGGGGTCCTTCCGACTGCTGCAGGTGTCGGGTTAGGTACATTCCGAATGGGGCGTTGTACCCAATCATTGGTCTGATGCGTGAAGAGTACAGGGGTACAATGACCTCCCCTGATCTGGATGTGAATCCCTTCATGACCAGGTGGGCACTGTGGAATGTCTTCCCAACCACATTGGCAATGTGAGTGTCAAGAGAGGTTACCGACAAGTTGGGTCCCCAGGTCCCTGATCACGTCTACCGTGTTTAATGGATTACCACCTATGTGGTAATTCAGGGTTAACTTGTCTTTCCCAAAGGGTAGGTCTATACCTTCCCTGGCATGTAGCTTCAGGCCATGGCTCTGGCACCAGTTGTCCATTTCTATGAGACCTCAGGTGGATGTCTGTGTCTGATGGGGTGTTGATTATGGTGGCCGGTTTGCAGTCATCTGCATACCTTGTCTGCCACAATCTCCCTATGTTTGCATGCACGTCGGAAAGTTGAATGCTGAACAGGAGGGGGCCCAGGACTGAGCCCTGTGGGCCACCACTCGGGACCGGCTTGGAGTCTGACATGGCACCAGGAACACTAACCCTGTGGGTTCTGACCTTCATCCCGTTGGCAAACCATCGTGTGACATATGGCTCTACATCTACGCTGGTGAGCCTTTCTATGATGCCCGCGTGGAGTTTGGTTAGAACGCTGTCGCCAGGTCACGGTAGTCTGTGCGAACCGACGTACCCCCATCAATGGCCTTAGTGACTCTTCCGAACAGGTCGACCAGGTTCAGGAGGCAGGATCTGCCCTTGACTAAGCCGATGTGGGTATGTTCCAGTATTTGTCATTCCCCAATGTCTTCATTTATGGGCTCCATTATGGTCCCCTCCATAGCTTTGCAGACAAGGCTCATCAAGCTTATAGGGCAGTGATGTCCAGAGTCCATAGGAGCACAGCCTTGGTGGAGTGGGACCACAGTTGCCGTATGCCATCCATCGGGTATGTAGCCTGTAGTAAGGCTAAGATTAAACAGCAGCCTTATGTGTGGGTTGAGGCCCTCATTGAGGTTGTGTAGCACACAGCCGGGGACACCGTCTGGTCCCATTGATGCTGTGTTCTCTGCTTTACAGATAGCAGCTCTCACCTGGGCATTCGAGATGTTTGGGAGGCTAGACTCTGGTGGGATAGATACCTCCCCTCTTGGGGGGGTAGATGTATGCACAGAACCTGTCTGCCAGTTTGTTGGCAATGTCTGTGGGTTCAGTGATCATTGTACCATTCTGGACTAATTCCGAGCATAACTGTGAGCTTCCACCCATGTTCCTACCATAGCTAAGGAAGGCCTTATGGTTGTCTTATGTGTCCTTTGCAAGTCCTGTCCCACAGGCGGCCTTGGATGATTGTATGTGTGATCGTATGTTACCGCCAGTATTAATCAGTGATGCCTTCCCTGGTAGTGATATTGCTCTGTCATGTAGTAGCTTTCACCTCTTGTTGTACGGTTTGTTTATGGCTGGGGTCCACCAGGCCATGTGCCTGCCTTTGGTGGACAAGGTCCTGATGTTATTAGGGATTGCTTGATCCAGACATTCCTGGGGGTGCTCATAGAAGGCATTTGTAAGGGTTTCAGCAGCGTGGCCTGTGTTTACCACTGGCATGGAGGCCTTGTAGGGTACCACACCAGTGGTAGACGTGTGGGGTTCACTGTGGAGAGGTCTTCACTGTGGTCTCCCTTGCCGGTTTTGGGGGCGGGATGCGGATCTCCAGTGAGATCACTATATGGTCTGACCTCACCGTTGAGGGATGTACATCCTGTGTGGAGCATGCCATCCCCATGTGTGATGATCAGGACTAGTATAGTTCCTCCCCTTGTGGGTATGGTGCATAGTTGTTCCACAGCATTCGGGTGTGTGAACACCTGGAACCTTTGGTGTGGGGTGTTGTGTCCTGGGTAATGTTCCCGGTCTATGTATGGGTGGTTGATGTCACCCAATATGATGGTGTTGTGAGAGCATTCATACTCCCCAGTGTCTTCAGGAAGGCTGTGCGGGTATCCTGGGTTTGGGAGGGTGGTCTGTAGCATGCAACAAACTGTAGGCCAGTCCTACCCATGGTTAATTGCACCTGGATGGTCCCCGCTGCTACGTGCATTTCTGCCAACCTGGAGGTGTGGGTATCCTTCATGGAAATGGAGACTCCCCCTCCTTCTGTGGTTCGGTCCGGGTTAGGGTCCTGAACGCGTGATATGAGGTATGACCTGATAGTGCTGGGGTGCTCTCAGGAGCCCTGAACCAGGTTTCAGTCACAGCACTGACATTGATGTCCTCCATACTGAGGAGGGCTTTTGAGGGCATGCAGCTTGGGCGTAGACTACTGGCACTGAGCAGTATTACCCTTAGTTTTTTCCAGGTTTGTAGTCTAGGGCGGTAGGTTTATCATTTCAGCCTTGCCTGCAGTGTGCACTGTGGGGGTGGCAGGAGCCTTTGCCAAACTCTTGAAGACCAAAGGCGACAGGTGCAAGCCATCCCTTGCGAAGGAGCGTGGCGTGTCAAGCATGTCATCCCAGGCAAGAGGACATTGGATCCCCTCAAACTGACACCGGCAATTAGGCCAATTATCAAGGGTGATCATTCGGACCCAGTATTGTGGCATCATACTTGATGAGGGTGGGATGCTTCTCAGGGTCAGGGTCATGCTGGCCTGGGCTACACAATCTGAGAGCCCCTCTATGTCTCCTTTCATGTATCCCAGGATGGTATGTCTCCGGTCGTTGACACCAGCATGGACAATGACCACATCATACTTGTACATGCTGCGGAGTGACCTGAGTGCGTGTGTTATGTGGCGGATTCCAGCGCCCGACAGGCAGCCTACTGTGATCATTCCCTTGTTCAGTCTGGTGGGTGGGACGTCGGTGTGTCTGACTATGGCGTCACCTATTACAAGTGTGTCTGGCATTGTGTGTGGCCTTAAGGGCTGTGACTGTTTAGCACACTGACGTTGAGAACTATGTGTTGCATGTCCTATGTCTTGTGGAGGCAGTTGCTTGGGTGTCTGCTTCGGAGGCCTCGTTAGGTTTGTTACATGTTTTAACAGTGCCTCTGAGTATGTCTTTGTGTGTTCATGTGTTTGTTTAGCATTTGTGATAGTTCCATGTGACACTGGGTTTGTGGTGTGCGTGGTGTCCTTCCCCTCCCGTTTGGTCTTGCCGGTCGTGGTTTGAGAGAGCTCAGCCTCCTGTCTGGCTATATAGTTGCATCTGTCACATGTATTATGTTTAGTGGGGGAGGTGCGGCTTGTCCGTGTCCATGAGGCACCTGTAACATTGCCTCAGGATGCCCAGATTCACCATCTGAGCAGGAGAGGTCGCTAGCAATTGACCCTTCAACATGCCAGAGAACGTGAATGCGTTTGCTGTGTAACTGGGTCAGAAGAGACCTATAGGGAAGTGGGTACTCAAGGGGATTCTAGGCTAGTGTAGTACTCCGTCTAGTATACATGTACTTTACCTATGTAGGAATACTGTGGGAGCAGGTGCTGAGCTTTTGTGATAGAGAACAGACAGTTTAGATTGCAAGTAGAGAAGTTCTATGTGTAAACCTGCGGAGCACGGAGCCAGATATAGTGTAACGTTGTTTACACGGTACATGACACACATGTCCACACATATACTGCACCTGATGCCTGTGGTCGGTGCCACAGGCTACGGTGGACAGAGACATCACATACATGGCATGACACAGTACAGGTATGGTGACATTCTGCAGGTGTCGTACACAGCATGCTGGCGACTGACCGCAGGTGTCACCTGTCAGCTGTGGTGCACGCTGTGCAGCAGTAGGACACTGTACCGCTACAGGAATATGTCCACAATCGCGGGGTGTACACCACTATGGCGCACACCCCATTGTGTGCAGATGGGGACACCTGCCTGTGTGGTCAGCACCCTCACAATACAATGCACCCACACGCCATGTCACAGGGGGCGGACTTGCACAGGTGGCCAGTATGGCTCACAACTATGGCACTGACAGGGTTGTACAATGCAGCACCAGTACGGGATGGTCACCCTGTGTGGTTAGTGTCCATTCACAACACTATATCTGCATACACCCTCACAACAGGCAGCAGACATACACACATGTTGACACACTGACATGGTGGTGACCACACATGTCTACACGGAGGGACGACGTGTTGCATGTACTGCACCATTCACATCCATGCACCCCACACTGAGGTATGTACAGATCTCTACCATGGTGTACAGTGATGTGTGGCACGTGGCACATAGTCCCCCCGATCTGAGGCATACATGGGCACACATTCCTGCACACATGGTGCTGGGAATGCCACACCCGCTATATGGGATATGTGCAGGCGTGCAGCGGTATGTAGTATATCATGCGTACCAACAATGTATCCGGCAGCTGTGCCAATATATGCACTTGGGAGGTAGTAGGGGTTACAGTGGCTATGTGACATATGGTCGATGACACCTGACCGATGGGTATGCATTATGGCAGCACTGTCATGTAATGGCGACATAGCAGACTGTATGCACATGGCAGGGTAGGATGGTGTGTGACACACCTGTGACCACCACCTGCACACATGCATGTGTACAGGTGTTTAAACACATGATGTACACACATACCGCCATGCGTGCTGTTACTATGCCACCATATGACGGCCCCCATGATGGGTATGCATGTGGTAGGGGTTGCAACTGTGTTATGGACATCGGACACCGCTCATGCATGGCTGCACCATGCACAGTACACGTGTCACATGTATCCCCTGTTGCCATGTGTGTATGCATTGCTACATTGTGACATGTGTGTCGACATACATGGAACATGGACTGTGGTATGGTATCACAGCTGTCACAGGCAAACTGTACAAGGGTATGTGTCCCAGTCAACACCGCTACACCCTGTAGGGGGAGCATACCACAGACATGTGTCCACCTTCCATTCGTGTGTGTATTACCGCGTACGCCAGTGTTATGCATGTGGTACATCACAGGCTTCGTATGTGTCCTGTGTGCAGTCCATGCACACAGCCAGACAATCACATATATGACATATCCGGACTTTGTTTCACTGTGGTACAGCTGCAGTCATGTGTCATATCTGTGTCAGGCCTGTGGTATGTGTGGAGCACGCCTGTCCATGTATACCAATATGGGCGGACTACATCAGGGATAGTACATGTGTACTCTGCATGACGGGCATACACCACCATATAGACCTGTGGACATATGTCACATGTTGTTGCTGGACTGTGAGGCATACTGCTGCACTGATGACATGGTGCTGGCATGGCAGCTACAGTGTTCACTGCAGTGTGTACATGTTCAGCCTGCAACCATGATGCCTGTGATGTCATCTGTGTGTGTACGTGTAACTGCATGTGTGTCCACCCTGTGCGTGTGTACGGGTTTACCTGGCCATGACTTGCGGTGTGTACACTCCGTCTGCATGCCGGACAGAGTGTAGCACATACTAAGTGTGTGAGCATGCCCGGGTTGCTGTTGTGTAGGTGGACACACACGACGGTCCACACTCTGCCCTTCCATGATTCCACCCCATGTGTATGCATGTCTGCACTCTGCAGATTCTAAGTGTGTGAGCATGCCCATTAAGCAGCTGTGTAGATGGACACACAGTACAGTGCACACCGCGCCCATCTGTGATGATACCCCGTGTGCATGTATGTTTCCCCTTTGCAACCGCCACGTGTGTGAGCATGCCCAGGTTGCTGTTGTGTAGGTGGACACACACGACGGTCCACACTCTGCCCTTCCATGATTCCACCCCATGTGTATGCATGTCTGCACTCTGCAGATTCTAAGTGTGTGAGCATGCCCAGTAAGCAGCTGTGTAGATGGACACACAATACAGTGCACACCGCGCCCGTATGTGATGATACCCCGTGTGCATGTATGTTTCCCCTTCGCGACCGCTAGGTGTGAGGGCATGCCCAGTACGCCATTCGGGGGTACACAGTACAGTCGGCACCGATGTCTGCTACTAGGCGTGTAGCCATGGCCAATGACATCCTGCATAGCCATGGTGGCCATCCAGGTGAGTCATATGTGGTTGATATGCCACAATGGCTGCCTACATCATACACGCCGGTTGCCCTCTCATAGGGTATACTGTCTGTGGTGCATCCCGTATCCATGTCGTGATGTTGTGCTCCGTAGTTAGTTGGTATTATCGAGTGCAGCACTACCGTGTTACTGTACGCCCACCTTGGGATGGTAACATGCTGTGTGACTGCGCACTCTGTCTTCATTCCCTATTGGCTGCCTTGCCTCTGCAGATGATATCACCCACCTAGGGGTATGCCTTCTGACAGTGCTATGCTCAGTAATCTCGGTAGCGCGTTCTGTAGATGCATCATGCTGTAGTGTGTTCATGTAGGTAGGCATAGGTTCAACTCCTGGCCCTTCCCCGTGTGAGGTGTGTGTGTGTGTGTTTCCAGCTGCCCTTGGAGAGAGTAGTTCTTTTAGTCGCTTCACAACACATACCTTGGCTATTGGCATCTATTCCTTTACGGATGATGTCACCCGCCTAGAAGTATGCCTCTGACAGTGCTGTGCTCAGTAATCTCGGTAGCGCGTTCTGTAAATGCATCATGCTGTAGTGTGTTTATGTAGGTAGGCATAGGTTCAACTCCCGGCCCTTCCCTGTGTGTGTGTGAGGTGTGTGTGTGTGTTTCCAGCTGCCTCTGCAGATGGTCATGCTTTTAGATGCTTCGCAACACATACCTTGGCTATTGTCAGCTATTCCTTTACGGATGATGTCACCCACCTAGAAGTATGCCTTTGACAGCGCTGTGCTCAGTAATCTCGGTAGCGCATTCTGTAAATGCATCATGCTGTAGTGTGTTCATGTAGGTAGGCGTAGGTTCAACTCCCGGACCTTCCCCGTGTGTATGTGAGGTGTGTGTGTTTCCAGATGCCCTTGGAGAGAGTAGTTCTTTTAGTCACTTCGCTACACATACCTTGGCTATTGGCATCGATTCCTTTATGGATGATGTCACCCGCCTAGAAGTATGCCTCTGACAGCGCTGTGCTCAGTAATCTTGGTAGCGCGTTCTGTAAATGCATCATGCTGTAGTGTGTTCATGTAGGTAGGCGTAGGTTCAACTCCCGGCCCTTCCCGTGTGTGTGTGTGTGTGTGTGTGTGTGTGTGTGTGTGTGTGTGTGTGTGTTTCCAGCTGCCTCTGCAGATGGTCATGCTATTAGACGCTTTGCAACACATACCTTGGCTATTGTCAGCTATTCCTTTACGGATTATGTCACCCGCCTAGAAGTATGCCTCTGACAGCGCTGTGCTCAGTAATCTCGGTAGCGCGTTCTGTAAATGCATCATGCTGTAGTGTGTTCATGTAGGTAGGCATAGGTTCAACTCCCAGACCTTCCCCGTGTGTGTGTGAGGTGTGTGTGTGTTTACAGCTGTCCCTGGTGAGAGTAGTTCTTTTAGATGCTTTGCAACACATACCTTGGCTATCGGCGTCTATTCCTTTACGGATGTTGTCACCCACCTAGACGTGTGCCTCTGACGGTGCTGTGTTCAGTGGTCCACGTAGCGCGTTCCATACCTGTGTCATACTGTCATGCAGTTGGGTAGGTGGGGGTGAGGTCAATCCCCATGCCTGCCAGCTGTGTGTGTGTGTCTATGCTCCCAGCCGCATGGGTTCATAAGTTATGGCTTTAGAGGTTCTGCAGAACAGTTATATCCTGCCGACATCTCTGTGTTTGTGGATGGTGAGACGCAGCTCGTGGACTGCCTGTGTGCCTGCTGTGGTTGACAACCTCCGTAGCGTGTTCTCCACGTGCGCCCTGCTGTGGTGTGGTGGGGTGGTGCTGTGTATGTTACACTCCCGGTTTGCCACATGTGCCCGTCTGTATCTCTCTCGATGTATATATACATACTTATGTTATGCCCATAGCGCTGCTCTTGCATGGACAGCTGTCTGTCCCATGTATCGCATATTTGCACGGCTGACACATAGAACTGTGGTACGATGCATATCCACTCATTGTCCATGCAACGTCCATATTCCGGCATGCCCTAGAGACATCTGCTGGATATCGTGGCAGACAGCTATCCTTGCTGTACTGACACTGTACCCGTACACGCCATAAACCTTGTGTATCATTGCCTGTTTATGGTGTGTGTATGTCTATCTGAGCTGTGTGCATGGTCGTGTGTATGTCCCACTATAGCCGTCTGTGCAGGTGTCGCCACTATGGGTAATCCTTGTAGACCGCTGTTTCATGTGCACTTCAGCACATACCTGCAGACCGTACTACCCCTCCTACAGCAGCACGGGAGTGGCCTTAGATCAACCGCTGCCCTAGGCGATAGGGTTCCATGGCGCCCACCACCACAACACATGGTGCCCCCATCCTGGTGTACCTACATGACATAACTACTAGAAAGGTGGCCCTGCTAGTGCGGCGCCCTAGGCAGCCGCTGGGTTGGCCTATGCCTACGGACGGCTATGAGCACATCCCAAGGCATACTTTTACATTCAGTGTTTTACAAAGGCTAGATTTTAATCCCAGAGGGGGGGACCTTATCAACTATACTTTATAATGCGAATTGAGATGGATTATTAGGTGGAGAGCTGACCAAACACCAGGGTTGAATGATGAAGCACAGATTAAGCCTCTTTTGAGAAGCAGGTGGCTTAAACCCAAATAACAGGAATGTAGTTTAGGTACAGCTATACATTTAACACCTATTAGTCCACTCTTTCAGTTGTTTACCACTGTTTTACATTGATATAATATACATATTTTCTATATATATTGTTAGATTTATAATTGATGAGAATTAGGCATAGTACAATATAATATAATACATGTTTTAATAAGATGTTTTTAAAGATGTTAATATATGTGTCAGTATTTAACATTGCGTTTGTGCTTTATATGCTGGGGTTAATTGTTCATTGTTTGATGAGAAATTGACCAATGAAAATGTAAGGAGGGATATTTAAAGCCTGAATGCTTTTATGTTATGTGTAAGTCTGAAGGAGCCTACGGGTGAAAGCGCTTACTTGTATATAAAGGAACCTTTTTATACCATTTGGGCACTGTCCTGGACAATTTCTACGTTGACTGTTTCATCTACCTATGTGTTTTTTGGATTGTGTGCCATAAGGTGCCAGCGGTTATTTTATGTTGATTAGGTGTAATCCATGGTCAATTGACATTAATCATATTAATTCATTAAAGGATCTTCTTTATAAGTGGGAACGGCATAGTTTAACCATCCTATGACCTTCCTAGTTGAAGTTGTTAGTGAGCCATTAGTATGTGTTCCACAGGTCGCCCATTTGTTCCACATTATGGAAGCGAGTGATCCCCATTTTGCTGATGGCAGATTGAGAGCTGTGTACACCAGCATTCGCATGATGGTCTGACTTTGTATGGGGAATGTCTAATGTAGTCCCTATCTGTATTTCCTGTGCTATGCCTTACTGCAGCTGTGTAATTCTGCCAGGTTTCCAGTTATGGGTGCCATCTTGGTCGTACGATTGCCCATCGATGGGAATCGCCTACTGGACACTGATATAGGGCTGTACACATTTCACACCTGCCTTCAGCATTATCCGGTGGATGTTTTGCATCATTAGTAGGGAGTAAGGCATGTGCTATACCCACATCCCTCCCATGGGGCGGGCCAACAGATTATCTGCCAAACAACACCGAGCCCCATTTCTGCATACCCAGGATCCCATGGCTGCAACCCTCGATGGTACACATTACACATCCTTCATGTGTGCGGGACTGGGATGTGGATGCACTTCTATGGACTCGACAATCTGGGGATTTCTGTTCATATGTCCTGCATTTCATGGACACTTGTCATCAACCTTAAACATGCTGGTGGTGCATATGTCTAGCTGTGCCGTAGTCACGGCTGTCATTTCTTCTGGGTCGATCGCAGCTGGTTGATATTGCGAACGGAGCAATTTTTGGAGTCCTACAATGGACACCAGTGTGCATATGTAAAGGGTAGAACTTGTTGGACTGTCACCATCTGGCCAGTGGTTTTGACTGATGCTGTATGTTCCCCATTCGCAGATGTCTGTTTGACTACCCATATTATGTATTACTTGGCATATCTATACCCATGTGCCAGTAAGCGGAAATACAGCAAACCTTGAGTCCTGGTCATCTTCATAAAAGACATTAATGAACATAAACCAGACCAAAACAGACGATGACAAAAATGATACACTCCACAGTCCAAAGATACTGAGCGCTTTCACCCACAAACATGGGGCATCGTCATATTATGAAATACATTAGATAGTCATCCCTTATATACTTCCTTCAGAGTCAGTTTAAAGACAGTTAATCAATAAACTTGCTCATAGTTAAGTGGACAGTGCTCCAAGTCTTAAAGATAAAGTGACATATAAAAATCAGTGTTGCATACATTACTTAATGGAAACATTAATACAACAACAATGTGTTAATATAAATACAATATTGGTCAATACAATCAGTATATTGAAACATAATTGATAATTGTTGTGAGTAAACCTTAGAATGTAGTGTGTTGATAATGATATTATGTATATTAATGTGTATAATTGTTGTATTAAGATTCCAAATCATTGAATAAATAAGTACAATTAAATGCATATTTTGTATAAATATGAATGTAAATAAGAGTCACAATGTTAAATATAAATATGACTGTATATAACTATATAAATATGATATGGAATAAACTGTAGTTGTTTACATCTTGTTTTCGAGTGACATATCTATGTCCATGTGTCATATATACGGGCTGTCGGACTGCTGTGTATAGATATATACATGTGAACCCCTCGTTTCATACCTTGCTTTGTTACTGTCTGTGGATTACCTGTGTACACACATCTATTACCATACCATACCTTTCCACTGTACAGGTTCTAGCATGGTGTACGGCTGGTTGGCCCTTAATCTTGCTGTGTGTTACATTGACCTGTGTCTATCTGGCAATTCGCTGGCGTGTCATGTGAGACCTTCTTGCTTCTATAGGGACCTGATCCCGTAATTGTGACGTGCTTCCACTGGCCATATATTTCTCTGTCGTCTGGGATCTGTATGTAACCAGTCCTTTCAGGACACTTTCTATTGTTGTTCTTTTTTGGTTACATATATGAGTACTTTGGTATGTTGTGCTATTATTGTGTGTGGAGCATTTCTCCACGGGCCTCTGCTGACACTGGACATATATCCAGCTAGCCTAGCCCGATCAACAAGTGTGAGCCAACTAAACACAATTAAATGCGGTGGCACCTTCTGACAAGTGGGTCGGGTTACAGATGCATAACCGTCGTCAATCCATACTACTAACACACACGTTATTCTATCCACATTCTATGTTTGTCTTATCACATAGCATGTGTTTCTCACTATTTCTACCGGTACTTTGCATGGCATTGTCTGATTCCATACTTTCAGAGGCTGACAGTTTTGAGACATGTATAACTGACGTGGAGGACACAGCATTAACTTTCCCTGCTGTGAGCGGATCACACACACACACGCGCACTTGCATTTCCTAATTGTGGGTTACGCGCAGGCGCACATGCATATCCATATTCTGGTTACATATGTTTACTGGGTCTGTGTGGTTACGTGGTCTGTATTAGTTGTGACTGTTCCGGTAACATATCTCTGATCTGGTTGACGGACGTGTGCGGAACACACTTTCACCTTTACACATGTAACTGTCTTTGCGGCATGGACGCATTACGTACACGTTCACATTTATATGTTCTATAGTCGTAATTCAAACGGGACTGCATTCACATTTGCCGGTTGCTGTGACCACTACACGTTAGCTGTTCTGTCTCATTTATATGCATACCCATGGTACTTAGCTAAATTTACATACCCCCCCCCCACACTCACATACGTCACAGGCATCCATTCTCCTGCTGGGAAAAGAGCGGTACTACATGTTACACATTCCTTATTCCCTACCGCTCATGGCCCAGGATGCATATGTCATGACCGCAGGGATATTCAGATCACAGGGGCTTATAGCCCCTACGCATACAGGCCTTCGATTGTCAGGGTGTTCCTGTGGTGCTTTGGGTTTGGTCTTGTCCGCCTAGTGTACGGAACTGCTCTGACCATGTACGAATGTCAGACGAGTCGCATGGGCACGGTTTGTCCGTGTCTATGATACCATACCCCCCCCATTATTCCTAACCGTGTGCGCTGATTGGCCGGCGTGCCCGTTGTAGATTGTGTTATAGTAATTGCACACGGTCTGGTCGACCGGACCTATTTCCATTACTATACCTTGGTATTTATAACCTGTCTCGCTATGTTACATGGGTTTAACATTGCGTGACAGCTTTCACTGAGCCACGGACATGTCTGTTGCTTACTTTGGGGCAGTCCCACTCTGCTACACACATTTAACATGGCGAAATAGGTTGAACAGCACAGCAACGGGGACATCGGGCTCTCCGTCGCTGTTTTGTATTGAATCGCTATGTTGACTTTGTTTCACATAGCGAGACAGTGTCGACATTGGCAACAGACATCTCGCACAGTACGTCCGCACCGCCGCGGGTGCTGTATGTCTGCGGATGGGCGGCAGACAGGCATTATGCTGTGCCATTATGTTTGGGAATATATGGTTTCTTTCCCTAGATGATATGGCATACTAGCAATGACCCGCGTCTGGGTGTGGGTACTGCTGTATTTACCCATGGTTGCCTTTGTGTGGTCCCTCGGGCATCGGCCTCGAGACCGCACCACGTCTACCGTGGGTATATCTAGCATTACCCACATCCGGGCATGGGTTATTGCTATGATATTCCATGTGTATGGACACGTGTGTTTGGACAACCTATAATAGCTTCTGCTATTGGCATACAATGCTGTGGGTGGTGCCGGTTACCATACATATGCCTTTCTCAAAAGCCGACTTCACACTTCTAAACACTAGTGTGGTCTCCTTTAAGGCCCCTGAGCCAGTGGTAAACATTACTCAAACCACTGGATCACTTACATATGCCTTCTACCAGCACCTACAGGACTGCATGGATCAGGCAATCCCAAACAAAACTGAGACTCTTTGTACCAAAGGCAAGCATCCGGTCTGGTGGACCCCAGCCATAAACAAGCTCTACAACAAAAGGAGGAAGCTACTACAAGATAGAGCAGAATCCTTGAAAGGTAAGACACCCTTGCGCATTATACTTGAAGAACTAAGAGCTCTCATAAAATCATCCAAGGCAAATTCGAGAGATAAATCACCAAGGACTCAAAAGACAATCATAAGGCCTTCTTTAGCTATGTTAGACACCTAGGAGGAAACTTCCAGATATGCTCAGAATTAGTTCAAAATGATGTGAAGATTACTGAACCTACACACATTGCCAACATACTGGCTGACAGGTTCAGTGCAAACTCCCCCCCCCCACCCCCCCAAAAGGAGAGATCTCTATACCAGAGGATTGTAGCCCCCAGAACATCTCTAACGCCCAGGTGAGAACTGCTCTCTCCAAGGCAGTAAACACAGCATCCATGGGACCAGATGGTGTCCCCAGCTGTGTACTCCACGAACTCAATGAGGAATTAAACCTGCAGTTAGGACAGCTGTTTAATCTTAGCCTCACCTCAGGATACGTACCCAAGTAGTGGTGCAAGGCAACTGTGGTCCCACTTCACAAGGGCGGTGCCTCCACTGACCCTGGGAATTACCGTCCCATTAGCTTGACAAGCCTTATCTGCAAAGCCATGGAGAGGATCATAATGGAACTCATAGATAAAGACATAGGGAACTTGCAGACTTTGGATCCAACCCAGTTTGGCTTGGTCAAAGGCAGATCATGCCTTTTAAACTTGGTTGACTTTTTCGGAACAGTCACCAAGGCCATTGATGAGGGTAAGGCAGTCCATACAGCCTACCTCGACCTGGCAAAGGCCTTCGACACAATACCCCCCTCAGGTATCATTGAAACACTCATCAGCTTGAATGTAAACCCATACATCACAAGATGGGTTGCAAACTGGCTAAGTGACAGAACCCACATGGTCAGAGTTGCTGGCGCCATGTCAGACTCAAAGCCGGTCACAAGTGGTGTCCCACAGGGCTCAGTCCTGGGTCCACTCTTGTTCAGCATCTACTTTTCTGAAGTACAAGCAAACACAGGAGGGTTATGGCTGACAAAGTTTGCAGATGACTGCGAACTGGGTGCCATAGTCGAAAACACATCTGACACAGATATCCTTCAGAAGGGCCTCACAGAAATGGATAACTGGTGTCAGAGACATGGCCTAAAGCTAAACGCCAAGAAATGCATAGTCATACCCTTCGGGAAAAACAAGGTTACCCCTAGCTACCATATAGGTGGCAATCCACTGAGCACAGAAGAAGTTACCAGGGATCTGGGGACCCAGGTTGACAGTAACCGTTCGTTTGACACTCACGTTGCTAAAGTAGTTATGGAGACCTTCTACATTGCCCACATGATCATGATGGGATTCACATCTGGATCAAGGGAGGTCATCGTCCCCCAGTGCTCATCACTCATTAGACCTATGATTGAGTACAATGCCCCATTCGGAATGTATCTGACCCGACACCTGCAGCAGCTGGAAAGGCCCCAAAAGTTCATCACCAAAAGGATACAGGGTCTCAAGAATATGTCTTATGCTGCCTGACTGAAAGAACTCCAGCTCTATTCAGTCACATACCGCTTGCTCAGAGGTGACCTGTGCCTGACATACAAGGCCATGTCAAACCCAGATTTGATGAATATGCTTCACCTAAAGAATCTAGATCCCTCAGAACCACAAGGGCGGGAGACTTAAACCTTGACACGGTCATTAATAGAACATGCTGGAGGGACAGATTCATCACCCAGAGACTCACTATGCTGTGGAACAACATCCCGGTACATGTGAGGCAGAGCACCTTGCTGGCCTTGTTCAAGAGGAATCTTGACCAATGGATGGGAGATCACAGATATACCCCAGGGATTACTTCAGTGTCACTGCTTGACAGAGGTACAGCAATATAATAGGCATAGTTTTCTTCAAACTGAAGGGGTGGCAAAGGCCACATAACTATGGGCTAGGCTTATAAATGCCCTTGGGCAGATAGCCTACTATGAACCTATGAACCTATGTTCATAGTTTGTCCCATTCACACTTGTCTATCCCCTGTCCTCATTCGTACATGGATATTTCTGTGGCACATGATTGAACTATGTATTACCTGCAGGTATGCTGTGTACAGTGCACATATGTCACGGTTGATTACAGTGTATCTGTGTACCTACCTCTGTGATACTGAGGACTACCACACATCCTTCGCAGCATTACATGCGTATGTCCATACTATTATTCATTGGCCTGTGGGGGGTTGTCAGAGTGACGGTTACACGTGTCCCTGTTTGTGCACGCATCATGGTGGTCTTTGACCGGCCTCCGTTGCTATCGTGGGATGGATGGTGGTGTTGGTGTGTGTTTGGGTTGTGTTTCCACTGCCGATACGTCAGTGGGGGGTGGGGTTGGCACGTGTTCCTCTTTGCAGGGGGCCCCATCCTGGACATTTGTGTCATGCGTCGACACTTGGCATGTGCCATATGTCCTGTGATATTCCCACAGTCGTGTATGCCTTCCTGCATTACTACTGCATGTTACTGGCAGTTTGTATCTGGTACGCATGGCTATTATGTTGGATAGCTTAGGCTATTCCCATGATATGACATACCCATTCATCCGGGCATATACGTGTTATTCAATCCTTTGCATTGGCCGTGGGTGTTTGGCCATCCGGCACCACTATTATCTACGTGTGATGTCCCACCTTCACCTTCTGTGCATGTGGCACCCTGTTGGGGTGTTCTGCTTGGTGGGCGGATGTTCCGCCCTATGTGTTGTGTTTGACATGTCTGCATAGCTAATCATTGGTACAGTGGCTGCACATACTGCTTTGTCCAGATGTGTACAGTTATGGACACCATGGCGTGTGAACGCCTATGGGGTTTCGACAGGTCCGTACCACATGCGGGATGTACACATTCTGCCGACACATTCACATGCAGCCATTTGGATATCAGTACCTGAGGTGGGATGTTGACATGTGGGGTACATATTTGCACGCGTGGCACTGCCTAGGACAATACTTCATACTACATTTGAGGTATACCCACTGTGTGTAGGTGTGCAGCTGCGCAAGGCTGCTAGCTGGATTGGGTGGACGGTCGTACATGGGTGCAGGTTACGTGCTATGACGGGGCTGTTGTGTATTACATTTGCATGCATGGGTTCTGCTTCTGGATATTCCGCTTCAGCATACACCATCCTATGTGTATGCGACGGGTACGTTGCTGGGTGTAGTACATGTTGCTATGCACATGTTTGTCTGTGTTTAGGGTATCTGGTTTCCTTCTGGTTGTTATATAGACATGGCTGCCCGGCTGTGTACTCTCACTACCACTGTGGAACTGCTGGTGACCATGCCCATGGGGCTACTTGTGTGTAGGTGCGGCTCGCTGACATGCTGTGGTACACCTTCACTGGGTATGCCCACTGACAGTGCATTGCATGACGGACACGGTATTAAGCGTATCCTTTGTTCCTTGGACGGGTACAATTTGGACTTCGTGGGTTAATGTTTGGTTCTCCGTTTTGTGTAGACGGGTACTATGTTGCATACTCTGCGTACGTTTCATTATCCACGGACACTGGCTGGTGTGGTTACTATTGCAGGCGGCCTGTGACAGTCAGCACTTTAGGTTGCTCCTCGCCTGCCGGCTTGGCCACACCTACGGGCGCATCCTACTTTGGCTCGCGATCGTGCCCTCTGCACGTGGTTGTGGTTGCGGCGCGCACTCATTACTATGCATGTGGCGCTGCTACGCCGGTTATACACTGCACTGCCGGCGCACGCCTTACACCGGCCTTGCGCCGAGCTTCATGAATCCGTGGGATGATACAATGACTATTATAGTTGATTATAATTTTCCCCAGTGTCTCTTGAATTAATAGGTACTGTTAACTTCAATTGTGGCAAACAAATTGTAAACATCTCCTGACTGCACACCCACTGTTTTCAGATTTTGAGACAGAGAAATCAGGAATTAGAAACATTACAACATAGTCCTATGGGAATATATGTGTGCTCATGACCAGTTGCACAGTAATTTGTCAGCCAGTCAAAAGAGTTCACTCTGGGAAAATTCTCTTCACACAGATATAATGACATAATGCAGCTTTGGGTTGATTACAGTATTAACTGAGCATGTGGGAAATTAAGCCACCTGCATGAGAAACAGTTTTGAGGAACTTCAACACCACCATACAAAAACAACTGTTTTCTATTTTTCTCAGTGAATTTAATTTTTAAAAGTTAGTTCAGAAACAAACATTTAGTCAATAATTTTGCAAAGAAATGCTTGTAAGCATATTTGATTCTAGCTCAGCTTCCTAAAGCAGAAGTTACCGAAACTAAAAATTTAAAAAAAAATTTAAAAATTAAAATAAAAAAAAAATATAGAAGTTTTCTAAAAACATTTTATCTCATGATATTTGGAGTCTGTATGCATGCGAATATGATTGTGCTAGCAGTTAATTTCTAACTAATTTGGTATTTGGTTTACCTGAAAGGCTGACTTATATACTATTGACTATTTGAATGTTCTGGTAACTAAAACATTGGATAGCACCTTGCACACTGTTATGTATCTAAAAACCATTTTAAAAAAGTACTTGAATCAATCCTGTCAGCTGTCAGTACTAGACATATTATTAAAAATATTTCAAAAATCCAGTTCATCTAAGGGACATATATTTGTGACACCATTGCTGAATATGATTTAATGACAAATGATTTGATAGTCAGTTTTCAACATACGGATCTCCCAAAAACAATTTTCTTAAAACATACAATGAGGTTTCTAAAATGTAAAGAAGTAATCTGATTCTTTAAAAGGATAGAAACATAATGCTTAGCTACAAAAACAGGTTCACTGTTCTGTACAGAACTAATTTACATAAAATATGACAGATTGTTGATAAGTATTAGTCATTAGTGGCAAATCATTCATTTTTGAATCTGTCTTTGATTCAATTTGTGATTATAAGAGACCAAAAGGTTTTACAGAACATTTTTTTCTGAGTATAGCACTTTTTTTTTATTTAAAGATAGTACAAAGCTTCTATGATATATGTATTCTTCTTCTTGAGAAAGTTAAATATAGTGCACCTAAATTGTTCATACTAATAGTTTTCCTATGTTAAATGTTTCAAGTCATTTTATTAAGTGTGATACTTTTAAAATTATTAATTTAGCACAGTGTAAATATAGTTTGAGTTTGTCCCACAGAAAATATATTGCAGTTAACCCATTTGTGAATATATCAGAACTATCAGAAGTGTAAGAGAAGAAAATGCATTATTTAAAACTCACAACAGCATGTTTTTAGTTATTTATTTATTTACATTTGTTGATGGAGAAAGTCCACTGGCTTTAAAAGTCCATTTAAGTGGAGGCCTGGGGAGAAAAGCTGCAAGGTTAAAAGAAATATAGCAAACAAAATATGGCAAATAAAATATTACAAAAAATATCACATAGTTAATATACAAGCCCTTGGAGAAAGGCTCCATGGGTATATCAAACAATATAGCAAGTCCAAAATATAGAAAAACAATGTATTATGCTATTTATATACAAGCACCAGTACCCAGGCAAAGTACATAGTTGAAGTTACTTGCATATGCAGGTTGTTGGTGCACTGAATTTTGGGGTTATAGGGGGCTTTTATGGTATTTCACATGTACATCTTGGATTTTGTTAAAAGTAGATTTTTAGTGCAATTTTAAGGTATTTAGGGAATCAAGTTGAGTAATAGATGAGGGGAGGCTATTCCAGAGTTTGGCTATGTTGTAGGAGTATAGGTATTGTCCTGATCTTATTGGGTTTAGCAACATTTAGAAGGGTTCTTTCTGAGGAGCGGAGGATTCGACTAGGGGTAAATATGCTTAAGATGGATATGAGAGTAGGGCAGTTAACGGGTTGGAAAATTAGTTTACGTGAAATTGTTAGTTGAGTAAACTGGAGATATTGGGGAAATTCTAACCAAGACAGGTTTGAGATAACACTGCAGTGGTGTGAGCGGTTAGACA
Organism: Protopterus annectens; assembly: GCF_019279795.1. Classification (NCBI taxonomy): domain Eukaryota; kingdom Metazoa; phylum Chordata; order Ceratodontiformes; family Protopteridae; genus Protopterus; species Protopterus annectens. Next base: position 155,080,314 of record NC_056749.1, on the reverse strand, counting down.
GGTTAGAGTTGAATTTTGTTATCTTATAGTAGCACTGTTGTAGCTTATTACTGAGGGATGCATGGAAGTTGGTGAAAATGAGGATCCTTTGCATAAGGGATGGAATAAGGAAAATGTTTGCTAGTTTTACCTTAGTTTGTCTGTCGAGGTATAGTTTGTGTCAGTATGATTTGCTTAGTTTACAGTGGGTTTTCTTTACTGTATTGAGTATATGTTGTTCAAAGGAGAGTTTATTGTCAATAGTAATTCCTAGAAATTTTGTGTATTGTACCTTTTCAGTTTCTGTTCTGTTATGGGAGAAAATCTTAAGGTCGGTACCTGGAGGTTTTGATGAGAATATTAACAGTTTCGTTTTCTGGGGGTTAGCATTAATTGGGCATTGTTTAGCCAGGTTTCTATGGAGTGGAAGGTACCTTGGGTGATTTTTCTACAGGTTAGAGAAATTATTGGAGGGTGAGATGATAGTTGAATCATCTGCATATTGAATTAATATGCTTTGATGGGAGGCTTTATTTAGATCATTAATGAATATATTGATGAGTAGTGGTCCTAAAATTAATCTTTGTGGGACACCTGTGTTGTTTGCTAGGTAATCTGATTGTTGTTTTTGACAATCAGTTGGGGCAGAAATTGCATCTCCAAGCATTGATTACTAAATAGTAAAGTAAATAAGGGCATACATAAGGTAAATATAAAATAAATGGATTTCTATTGCTGTGCATATTTTTGAAAGCTTCATGTGCTGTAAATATTGATATATTTTTTACTCTTTGGAAAAGAATGATAAATACTAGGGTTTGCCTGAAGCTATTCCAAAATGTAATGAGAAACATGGGTGGGAAACATGCATTCACTGTAGTCCTGGTATGTACTTTCCTTGGATGTCCATTCACATATACATCTGAAAAGTAAGCTATCAATTCTTTACCTTCCACAGGATACATCTTACACAGAGCCTGGAATGTTGGGAAAAAGCTGGGATTTGCCCCCCTCCCCAATGTTGTGCGACCCTGGAGTTGTTATATATAGTTGGGGGTGTGTGGGGGCACAGCCCCCCACCTATTTTCATTTAAAAGCATGAAAATACAAGAAAAACTACACATTTTAAACGAAAATAGGTGGGGAGCTTTGCCCCCCCCCCCATGTGGGGGACTTTGCCCCCCACCCCCCTAACTATATATAACAACTCCAGGGTAGCACAACATTGGGGATGGGGGAAAATTCCTGTTAAGTGCCTTGAATACTGGTTGTCGACCAAATGAGTTGTTGACCACATGAATGTCGATCAAATGGTCTGTCGATCTTATGAAGTAGACCCATACCCATATACATATATATATATATATATATATATATATATATATATATATATATATATATATATATACATATACGTGCATATATATATGCATATATATGTGTGTGTGTATATGATGTAACTACAGGATTAGAAAGACTGGCAAGGAAAGGCCAAGAATGATATACTATATAATTTTCCCAAATTTGTGGAAAGCAGATCAGATCCCTGAAGTTAGCCTAATGGTACAAACTTATAGTTCTAGTAAAGAGAAAAAAGTGAACTGTAACCATGCAGTCCATGGACATGCAATTCTATATAAGGTGCAGAAACAAGAGTAAAGAAAGATTCTGTTAAGAAGCAAGGATGTTTTTTTTTTCAGAACTACCTTGTAGAATAAAGTGGACTTAAGATGATACATAATATCAGAATACTAGGAAAAGCAGTGTAAGATAAAGTACAAAAATTCTTAAGGGCAGTTTATAGAGGAGTAAAAGGTGAGTGGGAAAGCATCATAGTATTAGTTTCAAAGTATGATAAAAAATTAAGTTCTGTAATAATTTTAGGAAGCAGAAAATGAATATGAATTTGATAACTACTTAGTACATAGGACGGATCATCTAATAGAAACATTGGGGAAGGTCTAACAAGGGGATGCTGGCAAATCTTTCCAACAACTGAAGCCAAGGAAAATGTTCTATATTACAAGATCAAAGCTTTACTTAATTGAATAAGTAAAGCTTTAACTTGTAATATCGAAACTGATAATTGTTGAACGGCCGATTTAACCCAGGGAAACACTTCCCTTGGCCATTATGTGGAATATGCCCATTTCTCCAATTTGGAGCGGTCAGAGTTGGTATATTTTAGTAGAGGGTGTGTGGTGGGCACAGCCCCCCACATTGGCACATTGGGGGGGTGTGGGTGGCAAAGCCTCCCACTTGAATTCGGATGTAAAGTTTTTTTTTTGTTTTTTTTTTTTTGATTCGGCCAAGGGAAGTGTTTTCTTTGGTTGAGTCAGCCATTCAACAATTTTATCTATCAATATTACATGATCGAGCTTTAATTATTCGATTAACAAAAGCTTCGATGTTGTAATGTAGATGCAAGGAAAAGACAGCCTTGTCATCAGCAGGATTATTTCAGTATGCAATCTTTCCCTTTGGAATAAATGGTGCCCTTGCATCCTTTCAGAAATTATTCAAGAGAGTTCAAGAGAGTTATAATTTCCCAAGTCAACTAAGCTGATGCTTTTCTATAATAATCCATAATCTGTTCTGAGGACTGGGTCTCTTATCTAGTTATCTACATGCTATATCCAGCTCCTTGAAAAGGCCAGGTTAATGCTTAATGCCCACAAGAAAAAGAGCAAATTACATGACAGATGTAAAGGATTGTCTGGGCCCAGAATTAAAAAAAAATATATATATATTTTTACATTTCTTAACCGGGTTAGTCTATCTGGGTTCTTAGAAGCCCTTTTTCAGCAGAGACCCGAGGAGAAAAGCTCCCCCAAAAAAAGTTTAAGTAAGCAAATTGTAATAGCAAAGATAAAAACAGATCACATTTTAAGTATGCATACTTCTGAAGTAATTACATAACATGCAATAAAGGAATATATAGAATGGATAGAAATACAATACAATACATATATGGAAATTTTCATGTAGTATGGCAAGAAACTAAGCAGAAATATGATAAGACTAAGGTCAATACATTGCTGAACCAAGGTACTAGGCATGAAGTAAGGAAATATACAGATAAAGTTGTGTCAACTTTGGAAGTTAATAAATAAATTAAAGAACAGCAATAAGGGATTATGGGAAATGAGTGTAACATGAGCTAACTAGTATGGAATATGACGGAAAAAATGTGTAGGTAGTAGTAAGAGAGAGAGCTAGAAGTGATACAGTAAAGTTAGGAAATCCCTGAATGTTTCTTGGGTATTAGTTTAGAGCATGAACATATCCACTTTGATAGGATATAGAATATCATTAAATAATGTAAATATTGTTGCTACAAATATTGTACATAGAACTATTGTTGTAAGTAGCGTAAATAAAACTCTTAATTTAAAAGGTCTGATATAACAGTAATCTTAGTGTTTACTTAGAGAAGCTTTCCATGGGACTTTATTAGTGAAATCAAACAGACAAATGATGGTGTATAAAAAGGAAAAGTTGTCTCCTGTTAGGGAGAAGCTGGGCTTTTGGGAAGACTGAATGTGCGCATCTAAAACAGTGGTCCTTAGTGATGTACTATAGAAAACAGCGACCATGTGCAAGACATCTGAAGTAAACAGGGCTGGAAGAATACAGAAGTGGAGTGGTACTAGAATCTTCTAGAGAGTTAATGTAAGAGCCTGTGATCTGTATGACATGACAGTACCACACAAGGGTACTTTTTATTGTTTTGGCACACCGGTTGTTTATCTGAGTACTGAGAAAATATAGTTTTCTAGCCATACGTGTAGGGAAAGCTTTCCTTTAGAAGAGCAAAACAAAAAAGTGAAGTTGTGTAAGAAAATTAAAAAATATATATATATATCTATATATATATATATATATATATATATATCTATATATATATATATATATATAATTATATAAGAGATCAAGAAAGAGAGGGCTGAGCTCTATCACTGAATGAAATCTATGTAGTCAGGTAGAATGTTCCCATTGCCAACTTTCCAAATCAAGACTTTTCTAAAGATTTTTACATTTTTTTCTTTGCTGCAAGATTGCAGCAGATGCCAGCACTATTTTTCAAACTTTCAAGGTGCTTCTGTTTTTTTTTTCCTGTTGTTATTTTTGTAGCCTCATATGTTCATCACTCTCTAAAATTACAGAAAAGGACATCATTAAGAAGCTGAGCCATGTCTCTCAGTACTGGTGACAGATTAATAATGCCCACATTGCCCCTCTGATGGCATAGAAGAAAAAAGCTCTGACAATGGCTCAACTGACCCAGGCTTGATTAATGAATTGGGCATGCCCATCCATGCTGGGATTGGGCTCATTGGTATACTCCTTAAGGGAGGCATGCTCCAAAGGAGGGATTTACCCTCAGATGTAAGTGATGAGTGTGGGGAGAAGTTAAAGGGAGCAGATAAGTCATAAAAAACCTTACTAGATGAAAGCACAGATGAGCCTAGCCCCCAGGATGCCCTCAGGATTCATGGCTGGCCCCAGCAAAAATGGAATAAGTCTGAGGTGGGGGGTTGGAGAGTAGCTGGAAGACCTGGCATGTCCTCCATTATTTGTATTACCTGCATATATCCCAGATGAAAACTTGTGTTTACCAATACAGTCTTTTTAAAGTAGTTGTAAAGGTTGGAAGTGAAGTAGTCTGTTTAATATGGAAAAAAGTTATATTCTACAAATGACTGGATAGGTTATGTACTTGGCACACTAGCTGTTATTAAGCAATGTAGATTTAGGACTCTAAACTGCCAGTTTTATTTATGGAAAGCATGCCAAAGAATGTGGCATTATCCATAACATAGATGGCTAAACGGAGATTAACCATAAGGAGCACTTATGAAATTACATAAAGGTATGGGGGGGTTTAGTATGTCAGAAGGACAAGGGATAATAAGATCTGCAACCTTTCTGGAGCTGGTTTACTTATTTAGTGATGAACCTGCTGAAGGAGGCATTATATTAAATGATGGACCTAAAAGGGGAGGGGGTATAAAATGGGACTACAACATCTCTGGACATTAAAGATATATCGCAAAGGATAGCTTGGGAACTGTAGATGGATTTTCTAACAATGACAGACATGTAGTTGCCAAAGGAGAGTTTATAATGTATATATGTAGCTGATTCTCTGTTGACTTGGTCAGAGTAAAGAGGAATGTATGATTGTGGTGATGATAGTAGATTTATCAAAGGGATGTATGCTTCATTTACAGTTAGGCCAGTGATAAAAACATGAAACATATGTTTAATCTAGTTCTTACTAAAGAATTTAAATACCAGATGAGATTTGATAAATATCACCAGTTTGCAGTTCTCATTATCAAACTTGGTTAGCCATGGTCCCTTGATATCAGCTTTTATATTGGAGAAATGTATGCTAAAGTGGAGGGGGCCCAGGACAGAGCATTATAGAATACTTCTATTTCTGTCTGGAATAAAAAAACTCTGATTTTAACAAAACGGCTCTATTAGATAGCCAATTAACTATCCAAAAAATGTGATTGAATAATTTTGAGCTGGGAGGGCTTGTAAATAATTCACTTACTGGTGATAGTGTCAAAGGCCTTTGCAAAGTCCAGGAAGGCAGTGTGGATAATGTGCCTTTCTCTAAAGTGCAGAATAATCCTCTTGTACAACCCAACCATGTTAAGCAGACATGACTTAACTTATACAAAGCTGCCTTGGTATTAATCTGGGTATATAATGTCTACTTTATTGCTTATTAGTTTAACTATAACACAATTCATAACTCTGTAAATAATAATAGTGAGACTACTAGGCCTATAATTCCGATCTTCACTGTAGGATTATAGGATCATAGAAGGTTAATAGGCTAAAGGCCCCAGGGCACTTACAAGTCTAGCCAAGTTCAACCCATGTTTCCAAGGGTGTCTGCTTCAAGCAGCCACTAAAATCAGCATCTTCTGCCTTTATTCAAGTGGGACCACCTTTATGCAATGGCACCACAATAGCACCTGTCTACAGCTCAGAAGTGTAACCAATGGAGAGACACTCAGGATGAAAAGTTAAAGAGGGGATTTTTTAATTGGGACATAACATTTTTCATACACATCTATGGATATTGTCTGGAGCCATAGAATTAATATTCTTAATTTTGGAAAATGTTGAAATGACCATCCCAAGTAACTATGTTTGGGGAGGTATGAAGAGGAAGGAGGGTCAAATGATAACAAGGGTGCGGTGAACTTGGAAGACAATTTGTCATCAAGACAATAAGCAATATAGTTAAGTGTCAGAGAAGTTTGACCTTGGAATTATTATATTTAAGTAAGAGGTTGAAAAAATTGAAGGTGAGCTCTTCCACACTGCAAAAACACTTTCTTGGACCTGACACCCACATGTCTTATGGGAGTGTTTTCCTTTGAGTTTAAATAACAAGTTTGGTGCCTATAGGCTGTGCCTGAGCTTCTCATAGGTCATTAGATAGATAGACAGACACTGGCAGTTGGCAGAGAATTTACGTCTATGAGCTATACTTCTTATGGTACAGGGTTTGACTTCCTCAGTCCACATTTACTACTATGTAACCTTGAGCAAGTCACTTAATCAGAGATTGTTCCTGTGTTAACCCCTGAAAAGGAACTGTGTTGCCATTGAGTCTGCCTGGTTAATCAATGGGTATGCATTTGTTTTTAGTTGCCCAGCTAGATTTATAAAGACCATTTCAGTTATTAGCCTAATATATTTCTGTGAATCTATGAACCTATAAGATACATACATTTATAGATAGGTAAACGTAGATACAGAGACTAATGAAGACATGCATGTATAGACAACTGCATGCAAACATACGTACATGCATAGATAAATAAATCAGTAAATAAGAAAATACTGTGTTGGTAACAATAAGAGAAACTTTAATATCACATATATCTAACTGGTTTAAGGCTGACTTTTTAATGCTGGAATCTTGTACTAATCGCTGTGTGAAGGGTTAAAATTTCATTAAACATATCTCAATATATATTTTCATACCCTGTGTTAATTTCCTGGTGACTGTAAGTTTTTTTTTTATTGGACTGTCTCCGAGATATCCCTTCACCTGATTAGCCTTCTGACTTCCTTTAACTCAGAGCATTATGGTGAATAAGTCTTAAGACTTAGGAGCCAGAATTCATATACACTCGACTTGGACAGATTCTGCAGATGTCAGACACTAGTGGTTGAACAATATTCTTAACAGAGGGAAAATATGCAGTGTTGATAAAAAAACATGACTTACACACTCACATATCTTGTGCTTCATGCAAGTCACTTAACCCGTTGTAAGCTGTTATTGAATCCTGGGGGACTGGACTCTTCCATAGATCATGTAAGAGTGGCAAACTCTGAGAATAGAAGGATTCACAAAGTGCAACTTCGTCATATTCTTTTGACCAAACCTTCTATTATACTAGGTTTGTTTTGAAATTCTAGGATATCACCACCACACATGTGTGCCTTTCCTTTGCACCATTGAGCCAACAGTTATTCTGATTTATTTAATTATGCAAAATGATCCCTAAAAGGTATCTCTGACCTCTTCATTTTTCAAGATGACTTTGTCAGTAAGGTTGTTTGCCTTTTACTATGTATCTGCCACTTAGACTAATGTCTGCATTTCCTGTTTTTGCTGCTTTTCAGAAACCACTGAGAAAATAAACTGCATACACAAATACGTCTGTAATAATCCTTAGAAATCCATACCATTCTATTGTCTGTCTCAGATTGCTATCATCCTTACTGCTAAGACATAAATAAGGCACTTAAAGACATATGCATACTAAGTATTGCTATATGGCTTTATTTAATTATTTGTTTCTATTACAACAGCTTAATAGCAGAATAAAGCTGATTACTCAGAGATAGGCAAAATTAAGTTTCCTTCATATGGTTAATGCATCCTATAATGTGTTGTTTCAATTGCTCACTTAATATACTTAGAAGCATGCAATTCGAGAGATAGTACTTAGCTCAGTACAAGATTTGTTCTACCTGCTGTTTTTCGGCATTAACATCTAGCCCCTTAGTTTCATTACGTTCATGTCAGGATGACAGCCTTGTGATTGCAGATAATAGTTTGCTGAAATTAATATGGCATTACTTCTTTCATTACTCTCCAAAAATGCAAAATGCCAAGCACTGCTGACTGGTAAACTTAATATTGTTGCTGAAGAAGTTTGTGCTTTTTAGTTGTTATATGATCATCCCCTTTGGTAAAAACTCTGTACCCATGAACTACCCCATAGGTAGCGATCTACTTAACACTGAATGTGTTATAAGAGACCTTGGGACACAGATGGACAGTAGTCTCTCCTTTGATAGTCACATCGCCACAGTAGTCAGGAAGTCCTTCTACACCTCATCATAAAAAGTTTCTCATCCAGGAAAAAAGAGGTCATTGTTCCCCTCTACTCGACACTCATTAGACCCATTATAGAGTACAACGCCCCTTTTGGAATGTACCTCACAAGACATCTGCAGCAGCTGGAAAGGCCACAGAAGTACCTCACAAAGAGGATTACTGGCATCAAACAAATGCCTTACACTGACCTCCTCAAAAAACTCCAGCTTTACTCTGTAGCATATCGCCTACTCCAAGGTGATCTCTGCCTAACATATAAAGCTATGTCAAACCCAGAGCTGTTGGACATGCTACACCTAAAGAAATCCCAATCCCTCCGAGCTACATGCTCTAGGGACCTAAACCTTGCCACCACAATAAACAGGACATGCTGGAGGAATAGATTCTTGTCCCAGAGACTTCCTATATTCTGGAACAAGCTACCCATCTATGTCAAGCAAAGTTCTTCATTAGCACTATTCAAGAAAAATCTTGATGAGTGGATGGGAAATAGGAAATACACCCCGGGGATCACTTCTGTGTCTCTGCTCGACAGTGGCACAGGAAAATAACTTTCTTGGGTGGAGTAAGCCATGGAACCTTGCTGGCTAGGCTTACATAGGCCCTTGGGCTGATAACCTAGTACCTACCTATGAACAACTAAGAATTGCAATGCCAATGAGAGGAGTTCTTTCTGAAGTTATAATAGGCTCTGTTATTTCCTTCTTACAGCAAGGTAGCTTGCACTTA